>NW_026691312.1:0-164111 GCF_020826845.1 Diceros bicornis minor
CCTCTGGTGCCATCTGCCTGTCTCGGCACTTCTGACTCCACAGAGCCTTTCCTACATCTGGGCTGCCTGCCGTGGCAAAGTGCAGGCGTGGGGTGAGGCCATGGCTTTGTCTTTCCAGGAAAAAATGAGCCCCTGGCCGAAGCAGCAGGCCCAGGCAGAGCCTTGAGCTTGAAGCCCAGTAGGTCTGTGGCCCTCAGGGCCAGAGCAATGCTGTCAAGGCAGGGAAGCGGCCTGCAAGCTGAGTGGGAGTGGGGGAGGGGAGGGAGACAGCTGAAGCCGAGTCCAGAAGGGCGGCGATGGAAGAGCTGCAGCTGGGTCAGAGCCTGGAGGGAGGGCGGGGCCTTCACTGAGGAGCCCCCCGCCACCCGAGGCCAGCCCTAGGCCCCGGCGGTCGCGCATGCGCCCTTGGCCTGTGCGGTGTGTGGGGGCTTGAACCCAAGCCCGCAGGGCTCCCGGAGCGGCCAGAGAAAGAAGGGCCCATGGAGAGGTAGGCGAGGTGGGCAGGGGGCGCCACCTTACTCTCCTCAGCTCCCTGAGGGAGAGAGAGAGAGACAGAGACAGAGAGAGAGATCCCTGACCTCTGAGTCTCTGCCTCCACCGCTGGCTGGTGCCAACTCACGCGCCATCCCACTTCCAGCCATCACCCCCCACGCCTGCCCCGGGGCCAGCCCCACCACAGAGAGGCCGGTTGGTTCCTGCTCACCTCTGTGCCGTCCCTTCCCGACCTGACCCCTGACCCCAGTGCAGGGGATAAGCTTCAGACAAGTCTTTCCATGTCCCTCTGCATGACAATAGACTTCCTCCCCTCTCCCATTCCACAGGCCCAGCCACCCGGGACATCCACCTTTGTCATTAGCTCAGGAGAGGATGCAAGATGAGAATCTCTGCTATTGTGTGGGGAGACTCAGTTTCCCGGGTTTCCCCATGGACACATGTTCTTCAGCTGGGTCTGATTTTCTCCAGACAAGCTGTCTTGGGAAGGATTTGGCCAGCCCTAAGAACCTGAAGGGAAAGGGCGGAGGGGGGTTCTCTCTCTGCCCCGACAGCCCCGAGCTGGGTCGGTCCCTCAGACCTGGCCAGGGGCAGCCCATCCCCCGGCGCCCTTCCCCGGGGCATCCAAGGGCAGGCCCGGCGCCAGCCCCACCCCGCTCGCCACTGCCCGACCATCGTCCTCCCTCGGGGGGCCTGGGCAGGACAGGGACCCGGGTGTGGGAGGCCTCCAGATCTCAGGCCTGGCACACCGTTTACCAGGCTGCTTCCTCCTCTGACGGGGGCCCAGCACACGCCCAGGAGACTTGGCAGCCGCCCCCAGGGCTCTATCCTCTGCAACTCGTCCCCTTGGAAGGGGCCTGGCCCAGGTGCCAGGTTCGGCTGGTCGGCCAGCCTCCTTTGGAGAAAGCAGGCAAGCCGAGCCAGGCTTGCAGTGGCCCTGGCGTGATACCTGCCACCTCAGGCGGAGGGCCTCCCGCGTGCCCTCCATGGCGGGTTTCTCCCCGGAGCCGTGGCCTGGGCACTAGGAAGGCCGGGCCTCCCCGACTCCCGGGAGGAGGGGCTAGCCCAGTTGCGCCCTGGCCCCCAAACCCTCTGGTGCCATCTGCCTGTCTCGGCACTTCTGACTCCACAGAGCCTTTCCTACATCTGGGCTGCCTGCCGTGGCAAAGTGCAGGCGTGGGGTGAGGCCATGGCTTTGTCTTTCCAGGAAAAAATGAGCCCCTGGCCGAAGCAGCAGGCCCAGGCAGAGCCTTGAGCTTGAAGCCCAGTAGGTCTGTGGCCCTCAGGGCCAGAGCAATGCTGTCAAGGCAGGGAAGCGGCCTGCAAGCTGAGTGGGAGTGGGGGAGGGGAGGGAGACAGCTGAAGCCGAGTCCAGAAGGGCGGCGATGGAAGAGCTGCAGCTGGGTCAGAGCCTGGAGGGAGGGCGGGGCCTTCACTGAGGACGCCCCCGCCCCCCGAGGCCAGCCCTAGGCCCCGGCGGTCGCGCATGCGCCCTTGGCCTGTGCGGTGTGTGGGGGCTTGAACCCAAGCCCGCAGGGCTCCCGGAGCGGCCAGAGAAAGAAGGGCCCATGGAGAGGTAGGCGAGGTGGGCAGGGGGCGCCACCTTACTCTCCTCAGCTCCCTGAGGGAGAGAGAGAGAGACAGAGACAGAGAGAGAGATCCTGACCTCTGAGTCTCTGCCTCCACCGCTGGCTGGTGCCAACTCACGCGCCATCCCACTTCCAGCCATCACCCCCACGCCTGCCCCGGGGCCAGCCCCACCACAGAGAGGCCGGTTGGTTCCTGCTCACCTCTGTGCCGTCCCTTCCCGACCTGACCCCAGTGCAGGGGATAAGCTTCAGACAAGTCTTTCCATGTCCCTCTGCATGACAATAGACTTCCTCCCCTCTCCCATTCCACAGGCCCACCCACCCGGGACATCCACCTTTGTCATTAGCTCAGGAGAGGATGCAAGATGAGAATCTCTGCTATTGTGTGGGGAGACTCAGTTTCCCGGGTTTCCCCCATGGACACATGTTCTTCAGCTGGGTCGATTTTCTCCAGACAAGCTGTCTTGGGAAGGATTTGGCCAGCCCTAAGAACCTGAAGGGAAAGGGCGGAGGGGGTTCTCTCTCTGCCCCCGACAGCCCCGAGCTGGGTCGGTCCCTCAGACCTGGCCAGGGGCAGCCCATCCCCCGGCGCCCTTCCCCGGGGCATCCAAGGGCAGGCCCGGCGCCAGCCCCACCCCCGCTCGCACTGCCCGACCATCGTGCTCTCCTCGGGGGGCCTGGGCAGGACAGGGACCCCGGCTGTGGGAGGCCTCCAGATCTCAGGCCTGGCACACCGTTTACCAGGCTGCTTCCTCCTCTGACGGGGGCCCAGCACACGCCCCAGGAGACTTGGCAGCCGCCCCCAGGGCTCTATCCTCTGGAACTCGTCCCCTTGGAAGGGGCCTGGCCCAGGTGCCAGGTTCGGCTGGTCGGCCAGCCTCCTTTGGAGAAAGCAGGCAAGCCGAGCCAGGCTTGCAGTGGCCCTGGCGTGACACCTGCCACCTCAGGCAGAGGGCCTCCCGCGTGCCCTCCATGGCGGGTTTCTCCCCGGAGCCGTGGCCTGGGCACTAGGAAGGCCGGGCCTCCCCGACTCCCGGGAGGAGGGGCTAGCCCAGTTGCGCGCTGGCCCCCAAACCCTCTGGTGCCATCTGCCTGTCTCGCACTTCTGACTCCACAGAGCCTTTCCTACATCTGGGCTGCCTGCCGTGGCAAAGTGCAGGCGTGGGGTGAGGCCATGGCTTTGTCTTTCCAGGAATAAATGAGCCCCTGGCCGAAGCAGCAGGCCCAGGCAGAGCCTTGAGCTTGAAGCCCAGTAGGTCTGTGGCCCTCAGGGCCAGAGCAATGCTGTCAAGGCAGGGAAGCGGCCTGCAAGCTGAGTGGGAGTGGGGGAGGGGAGGGAGACAGCTGAAGCCGAGTTCAGAAGGGCGGCGATGGAAGAGCTGCAGCTGGGTCAGAGCCTGGAGGGAGGGCGGGGCCTTCACTGAGGACCCCCCCGCCACCCGAGGCCAGCCCTAGGCCCCGGCGGTCGCGCATGCGCCCTTGGCCTGTGCGGTGTGTGGGGGCTTGAACCCAAGCCCGCAGGGCTCCCGGAGCGGCCAGAGAAAGAAGGGCCCATGGAGAGGTAGGCGAGGTGGGCAGGGGCGCCACCTTACTCTCCTCAGCTCCCTGTAGGGAGAGAGAGAGAGACAGAGACAGAGAGAGAGATCCCTGACCTCTGAGTCTCTGCCTCCACCGCTGGCTGGTGCCAACTCACGCGCCATCCCACTTCAGCCATCACCCCCACGCCTGCCCCGGGGCCAGCCCCACCACAGAGAGGCCGGTTGGTTCCTGCTCACCTCTGTGCCGTCCCTTCCCGACCTGACCCCAGTGCAGGGGATAAGCTTCAGACAAGTCTTTCCATGTCCCTCTGCATGACAATAGACTTCCTCCCCTCTCCCATTCCACAGGCCCACCCACCGGGACATCCACCTTTGTCATTAGCTCAGGAGAGGATGCAAGATGAGAATCTCTGCTATTGTGTGGGGAGACTCAGTTTCCCGGGTTTCCCCCATGGACACATGTTCTTCAGCTGGGTCTGATTTTCTCCAGACAAGCTGTCTTGGGAAGGATTTGGCCAGCCCTAAGAACCTGAAGGGAAAGGGCGGAGGGGGGTTCTCTCTCTGCCCCCGACAGCCCCGAGCTGGGTCGGTCCCTCAGACCTGGCCAGGGGCAGCCCATCCCCCGGCGCCCTTCCCCGGGGCATCCAAGGGCAGGCTCGGCGCCAGCCCCACCCCGCTCGCCACTGCCCGACCATCGTCCTCCCTCGGGGGGCCTGGGCAGGACAGGGTCCCGGCTGTGGGAGGCCTCCAGATCTCAGGCCTGGCACACCGTTTACCAGGCTGCTTCCTCCTCTGACGGGGGCCCAGCACACGCCCCAGGAGACTTGGCAGCCGCCCCCAGGGCTCTATCCTCTGCAACTCGTCCCCTTGGAAGGGGCCTGGCCCAGGTGCCAGGTTCGGCTGGTCGGCCAGCCTCCTTTGGAGAAAGCAGGCAAGCCGAGCCAGGCTTGCAGTGGCCCTGGCGTGACACCTGCCACCTCAGGCAGAGGGCCTCCCGCGTGCCCTCCATGGCGGGTTTCTCCCCGGAGCCGTGGCCTGGGCACTAGGAAGGCCGGGCCTCCCCGACTCCCGGGAGGAGGGGCTAGCCCAGTTGCGCGCTGGCCCCCAAACCCTCTGGTGCCATCTGCCTGTCTCGGCACTTCTGACTCCACAGAGCCTTTCCTACATCTGGGCTGCTGCCGTGGCAAAGTGCAGGCGTGGGGTGAGGCCATGGCTTTGTCTTTCCAGGAATAAATGAGCCCCTGGCCGAAGCAGCAGGCCCAGGCAGAGCCTTGAGCTTGAAGCCCAGTAGGTCTGTGGCCCTCAGGGCCAGAGCAATGCTGTCAAGACAGGGAAGCGGCCTGCAAGCTGAGTGGGAGTGGGGGAGGGGAGGGAGACAGCTGAAGCCGAGTCCAGAAGGGCGGCGATGGAAGAGCTGCAGCTGGGTCAGAGCCTGGAGGGAGGGCGGGGCCTTCACTGAGGACCCCCCCGCCCCCCGAGGCCAGCCCTAGGCCCCGGCGGTCGCGCATGCGCCCTTGGCAGGTGCGGTGTGTGGGGGCTTGAACCCAAGCCCGCAGGGCTCCCGGAGCGGCCAGAGAAAGAAGGGCCCATGGAGAGGTAGGCGAGGTGGGCAGGGGGCGCCACCTTACTCTCCTCAGCTCCCTGAGGGAGAGAGAGAGAGACAGAGACAGAGAGAGAGATCCCTGACCTCTGAGTCTCTGCCTCCACCGCTGGCTGGTGCCAACTCACGCGCCATCCCACTTCCAGCCATCACCCCCACGCCTGCCCCGGGGCCAGCCCCACCACAGAGAGGCCGGTTGGTTCCTGCTCACCTCTGTGCCGTCCCTTCCCGACCTGACCCCAGTGCAGGGGATAAGCTTCAGACAAGTCTTTCCATGTCCCTCTGCATGACAATAGACTTCCTCCCCTCTCCCATTCCACAGGCCCAGCCACCCGGGACATCCACCTTTGTCATTAGCTCAGGAGAGGATGCAAGATGAGAATCTCTGCTATTGTGTGGGGAGACTCAGTTTCCCGGGTTTCCCCCATGGACACATGTTCTTCAGCTGGGTCTGATTTTCTCCAGACAAGCTGTCTTGGGAAGGATTTGGCCAGCCCTAAGAACCTGAAGGGAAAGGGCGGAGGGGGGTTCTCTCTCTGCCCCCGACAGCCCCGAGCTGGGTCGGTCCCTCAGACCTGGCCAGGGGCAGCCCATCCCCCGGCGCCCTTCCCCGGGGCATCCAAGGGCAGGCCCGGCGCCAGCCCCACCCCGCTCGCCACTGCCCGACCATCGTGCTCCCTCGGGGGGCCTGGGCAGGACAGGGACCCGGCTGTGGGAGGCCTCCAGATCTCAGGCCTGGCACACCGTTTACCAGGCTGCTTCCTCCTCTGACGGGGGCCCAGCACACGCCCCAGGAGACTTGGCAGCCGCCCCCAGGGCTCTATCCTCTGGAACTCGTCCCCTTGGAAGGGGCCTGGCCCAGGTGCCAGGTTCGGCTGGTCGGCCAGCCTCCTTTGGAGAAAGCAGGCAAGCCGAGCCAGGCTTGCAGTGGCCCTGGCGTGACACCTGCCACCTCAGGCAGAGGGCCTCCCGCGTGCCCTCCATGGCGGGTTTCTCCCCGGAGCCGTGGCCTGGGCACTAGGAAGGCCGGGCCTCCCCGACTCCCGGGAGGAGGGGCTAGCCCAGTTGCGCGCTGGCCCCCAAACCCTCTGGTGCCATCTGCCTGTCTCGGCACCTCTGACTCCACAGAGCCTTTCCTACATCTGGGCTGCCTGCCGTGGCAAAGTGCAGGCGTGGGGTGAGGCCATGGCTTTGTCTTTCCAGGAATAAATGAGCCCCTGGCCGAAGCAGCAGGCCCAGGCAGAGCCTTGAGCTTGAAGCCCAGTAGGTCTGTGGCCCTCAGGGCCAGAGCAATGCTGTCAAGGCAGGGAAGCGGCCTGCAAGCTGAGTGGGAGTGGGGGAGGGGAGGGAGACAGCTGAAGCCGAGTTCAGAAGGGCGGCGATGGAAGAGCTGCAGCTGGGTCAGAGCCTGGAGGGAGGGCGGGGCCTTCACTGAGGACCCCCCCGCCACCCGAGGCCAGCCCTAGGCCCCGGCGGTCGCGCATGCGCCCTTGGCCTGTGCGGTGTGTGGGGGCTTGAACCCAAGCCCGCAGGGCTCCCGGAGCGGCCAGAGAAAGAAGGGCCCATGGAGAGGTAGGCGAGGTGGGCAGGGGGCGCCACCTTACTCTCCTCAGCTCCCTGAGGGAGAGAGAGAGAGACAGAGACAGAGAGAGAGATCCCTGACCTCTGAGTCTCTGCCTCCACCGCTGGCTGGTGCCAACTCACGCGCCATCCCACTTCCAGCCATCACCCCCACGCCTGCCCCGGGGCCAGCCCCACCACAGAGAGGCCGGTTGGTTCCTGCTCACCTCTGTGCCGTCCCTTCCCGACCTGACCCCAGTGCAGGGGATAAGCTTCAGACAAGTCTTTCCATGTCCCTCTGCATGACAATAGACTTCCTCCCCTCTCCCATTCCACAGGCCCACCCACCCGGGACATCCACCTTTGTCATTAGCTCAGGAGAGGATGCAAGATGAGAATCTCTGCTATTGTGTGGGGAGACTCAGTTTCCCGGGTTTCCCCCATGGACACATGTTCTTCAGCTGGGTCTGATTTTCTCCAGACAAGCTGTCTTGGGAAGGATTTGGCCAGCCCTAAGAACCTGAAGGGAAAGGGCGGAGGGGGGTTCTCTCTCTGCCCCCGACAGCCCCGAGCTGGGTCGGTCCCTCAGACCTGGCCAGGGGCAGCCCATCCCCCGGCGCCCTTCCCCGGGGCATCCAAGGGCAGGCTCGGCGCCAGCCCCACCCCGCTCGCCACTGCCCGACCATCGTCCTCCCTCGGGGGGCCTGGGCAGGACAGGGTCCCGGCTGTGGGAGGCCTCCAGATCTCAGGCCTGGCACACCGTTTACCAGGCTGCTTCCTCCTCTGACGGGGGCCCAGCACACGCCCCAGGAGACTTGGCAGCCGCCCCCAGGGCTCTATCCTCTGCAACTCGTCCCCTTGGAAGGGGCCTGGCCCAGGTGCCAGGTTCGGCTGGTCGGCCAGCCTCCTTTGGAGAAAGCAGGCAAGCCGAGCCAGGCTTGCAGTGGCCCTGGCGTGACACCTGCCACCTCAGGCAGAGGGCCTCCCGCGTGCCCTCCATGGCGGGTTTCTCCCCGGAGCCGTGGCCTGGGCACTAGGAAGGCCGGGCCTCCCCGACTCCCGGGAGGAGGGGCTAGCCCAGTTGCGCGCTGGCCCCCAAACCCTCTGGTGCCATCTGCCTGTCTCGGCACTTCTGACTCCACAGAGCCTTTCCTACATCTGGGCTGCCTGCCGTGGCAAAGTGCAGGCGTGGGGTGAGGCCATGGCTTTGTCTTTCCAGGAATAAATGAGCCCCTGGCCGAAGCAGCAGGCCCAGGCAGAGCCTTGAGCTTGAAGCCCAGTAGGTCTGTGGCCCTCAGGGCCAGAGCAATGCTGTCAAGACAGGGAAGCGGCCTGCAAGCTGAGTGGGAGTGGGGGAGGGGAGGGAGACAGCTGAAGCCGAGTCCAGAAGGGCGGCGATGGAAGAGCTGCAGCTGGGTCAGAGCCTGGAGGGAGGGCGGGGCCTTCACTGAGGACCCCCCCGCCCCCCGAGGCCAGCCCTAGGCCCCGGCGGTCGCGCATGCGCCCTTGGCAGGTGCGGTGTGTGGGGGCTTGAACCCAAGCCCGCAGGGCTCCCGGAGCGGCCAGAGAAAGAAGGGCCCATGGAGAGGTAGGCGAGGTGGGCAGGGGGCGCCACCTTACTCTCCTCAGCTCCCTGAGGGAGAGAGAGAGAGACAGAGACAGAGAGAGAGATCCCTGACCTCTGAGTCTCTGCCTCCACCGCTGGCTGGTGCCAACTCACGCGCCATCCCACTTCCAGCCATCACCCCCACGCCTGCCCCGGGGCCAGCCCCACCACAGAGAGGCCGGTTGGTTCCTGCTCACCTCTGTGCCGTCCCTTCCCGACCTGACCCCAGTGCAGGGGATAAGCTTCAGACAAGTCTTTCCATGTCCCTCTGCATGACAATAGACTTCCTCCCCTCTCCCATTCCACAGGCCCAGCCACCCGGGACATCCACCTTTGTCATTAGCTCAGGAGAGGATGCAAGATGAGAATCTCTGCTATTGTGTGGGGAGACTCAGTTTCCCGGGTTTCCCCCATGGACACATGTTCTTCAGCTGGGTCTGATTTTCTCCAGACAAGCTGTCTTGGGAAGGATTTGGCCAGCCCTAAGAACCTGAAGGGAAAGGGCGGAGGGGGGTTCTCTCTCTGCCCCCGACAGCCCCGAGCTGGGTCGGTCCCTCAGACCTGGCCAGGGGCAGCCCATCCCCCGGCGCCCTTCCCCGGGGCATCCAAGGGCAGGCCCGGCGCCAGCCCCACCCCGCTCGCCACTGCCCGACCATCGTCCTCCCTCGGGGGGCCTGGGCAGGACAGGGACCCGGGTGTGGGAGGCCTCCAGATCTCAGGCCTGGCACACCGTTTACCAGGCTGCTTCCTCCTCTGACGGGGGCCCAGCACACGCCCCAGGAGACTTGGCAGCCGCCCCCAGGGCTCTATCCTCTGCAACTCGTCCCCTTGGAAGGGGCCTGGCCCAGGTGCCAGGTTCGGCTGGTCGGCCAGCCTCCTTTGGAGAAAGCAGGCAAGCCGAGCCAGGCTTGCAGTGGCCCTGGCGTGACACCTGCCACCTCAGGCAGAGGGCCTCCCGCGTGCCCTCCATGGCGGGTTTCTCCCCGGAGCCATGGCCTGGGCACTAGGAAGGCCGGGCCTCCCCGACTCCCGGGAGGAGGGGCTAGCCCAGTTGCGCGCTGGCCCCCAAACCCTCTGGTGCCATCTGCCTGTCTCGGCACTTCTGACTCCACAGAGCCTTTCCTACATCTGGGCTGCCTGCCGTGGCAAAGTGCAGGCGTGTGGTGAGGCCATGGCTTTGTCTTTCCAGGAAAAAATGAGCCCCTGGCCGAAGCAGCAGGCCCAGGCAGAGCCTTGAGCTTGAAGCCCAGTAGGTCTGTGGCCCTCAGGGCCAGAGCAATGCTGTCAAGGCAGGGAAGCGGCCTGCAAGCTGAGTGGGAGTGGGGGAGGGGAGGGAGACAGCTGAAGCCGAGTCCAGAAGGGCGGCGATGGAAGAGCTGCAGCTGGGTCAGAGCCTGGAGGGAGGGCGGGGCCTTCACTGAGGACCCCCCCGCCCCCCGAGGCCAGCCCTAGGCCCCGGCGGTCGCGCATGCGCCCTTGGCCTGTGCGGTGTGTGGGGGCTTGAACCCAAGCCCGCAGGGCTCCCGGAGCGGCCAGAGAAAGAAGGGCCCATGGAGAGGTAGGCGAGGTGGGCAGGGGGCGCCACCTTACTCTCCTCAGCTCCCTGAGGGAGAGAGAGAGAGACAGAGACAGAGAGAGAGATCCCTGACCTCTGAGTCTCTGCCTCCACCGCTGGCTGGTGCCAACTCACGCGCCATCCCACTTCCAGCCATCACCCCCACGCCTGCCCCGGGGCCAGCCCCACCACAGAGAGGCCGGTTGGTTCCTGCTCACCTCTGTGCCGTCCCTTCCCGACCTGACCCCAGTGCAGGGGATAAGCTTCAGACAAGTCTTTCCATGTCCCTCTGCATGACAATAGACTTCCTCCCCTCTCCCATTCCACAGGCCCACCCACCCGGGACATCCACCTTTGTCATTAGCTCAGGAGAGGATGCAAGATGAGAATCTCTGCTATTGTGTGGGGAGACTCAGTTTCCCGGGTTTCCCCCATGGACACATGTTCTTCAGCTGGGTCTGATTTTCTCCAGACAAGCTGTCTTGGGAAGGATTTGGCCAGCCCTAAGAACCTGAAGGGAAAGGGCGGAGGGGGGTTCTCTCTCTGCCCCCGACAGCCCCGAGCTGGGTCGGTCCCTCAGACCTGGCCAGGGGCAGCCCATCCCCCGGCGCCCTTCCCCGGGGCATCCAAGGGCAGGCTCGGCGCCAGCCCCACCCCGCTCGCCACTGCCCGACCATCGTGCTCCCTCGGGGGGCCTGGGCAGGACAGGGACCCGGGTGTGGGAGGCCTCCAGATCTCAGGCCTGGCACACCGTTTACCAGGCTGCTTCCTCCTCTGACGGGGGCCCAGCACACGCCCCAGGAGACTTGGCAGCCGCCCCCAGGGCTCTATCCTCTGGAACTCGTCCCCTTGGAAGGGGCCTGGCCCAGGTGCCAGGTTCGGCTGGTCGGCCAGCCTCCTTTGGAGAAAGCAGGCAAGCCGAGCCAGGCTTGCAGTGGCCCTGGCGTGACACCTGCCACCTCAGGCAGAGGGCCTCCCGCGTGCCCTCCATGGCGGGTTTCTCCCCGGAGCCGTGGCCTGGGCACTAGGAAGGCCGGGCCTCCCCGACTCCCGGGAGGAGGGGCTAGCCCAGTTGCGCGCTGGCCCCCAAACCCTCTGGTGCCATCTGCCTGTCTCGGCACTTCTGACTCCACAGAGCCTTTCCTACATCTGGGCTGCCTGCCGTGGCAAAGTGCAGGCGTGGGGTGAGGCCATGGCTTTGTCTTTCCAGGAAAAAATGAGCCCCTGGCCGAAGCAGCAGGCCCAGGCAGAGCCTTGAGCTTGAAGCCCAGTAGGTCTGTGGCCCTCAGGGCCAGAGCAATGCTGTCAAGGCAGGGAAGCGGCCTGCAAGCTGAGTGGGAGTGGGGAGGGGAGGGAGACAGCTGAAGCCGAGTCCAGAAGGGCGGCGATGGAAGAGCTGCAGCTGGGTCAGAGCCTGGAGGGAGGGCGGGGCCTTCACTGAGAACCCCCCCGCCCCCCGAGGCCAGCCCTAGGCCCCGGCGGTCGCGCATGCGCCCTTGGCCTGTGCGGTGTGTGGGGGCTTGAACCCAAGCCCGCAGGGCTCCCGGAGCGGCCAGAGAAAGAAGGGCCCATGGAGAGGTAGGCGAGGTGGGCAGGGGGCGCCACCTTACTCTCCTCAGCTCCCTGAGGGAGAGAGAGAGAGACAGAGACAGAGAGAGAGATCCCTGACCTCTGAGTCTCTGCCTCCACCGCTGGCTGGTGCCAACTCACGCGCCATCCCACTTCCAGCCATCACCCCCACGCCTGCCCCGGGGCCAGCCCCACCACAGAGAGGCCGGTTGGTTCCTGCTCACCTCTGTGCCGTCCCTTCCCGACCTGACCCCAGTGCAGGGGATAAGCTTCAGACAAGTCTTTCCATGTCCCTCTGCATGACAATAGACTTCCTCCCCTCTCCCATTCCACAGGCCCACCCACCCGGGACATCCACCTTTGTCATTAGCTCAGGAGAGGATGCAAGATGAGAATCTCTGCTATTGTGTGGGGAGACTCAGTTTCCCGGGTTTCCCCCATGGACACATGTTCTTCAGCTGGGTCTGATTTTCTCCAGACAAGCTGTCTTGGGAAGGATTTGGCCAGCCCTAAGAACCTGAAGGGAAAGGGCGGAGGGGGGTTCTCTCTCTGCCCCCGACAGCCCCGAGCTGGGTCGGTCCCTCAGACCTGGCCAGGGGCAGCCCATCCCCCGGCGCCCTTCCCCGGGGCATCCAAGGGCAGGCTCGGCGCCAGCCCCACACCGCTAGCCACTGCCCGACCATCGTCCTCCCTCGGGGGGCCTGGGCAGGACAGGGACCCGGGTGTGGGAGGCCTCCAGATCTCAGGCCTGGCACACCGTTTACCAGGCTGCTTCCTCCTCTGACGGGGGCCCAGCACACGCCCCAGGAGACTTGGCAGCCGCCCCCAGGGCTCTATCCTCTGGAACTCGTCCCCTTGGAAGGGGCCTGGCCCAGGTGCCAGGTTCGGCTGGTCGGCCAGCCTCCTTTGGAGAAAGCAGGCAATCCGAGCCAGGCTTGCAGTGGCCCTGGCGTGACACCTGCCACCTCAGGCGGAGGGCCTCCCGCGTGCCCTCCATGGCGGGTTTCTCCCCGGAGCCGTGGCCTGGGCACTAGGAAGGCCGGGCCTCCCCGACTCCCGGGAGGAGGGGCTAGCCCAGTTGCGCGCTGGCCCCCAAACCCTCTGGTGCCATCTGCCTGTCTCGGCACTTCTGACTCCACAGAGTCTTTCCTACATCTGGGCTGCCTGCCGTGGCAAAGTGCAGGCGTGGGGTGAGGCCATGGCTTTGTCTTTCCAGGAAAAAATGAGCCCCTGGCCGAAGCAGCAGGCCCAGGCAGAGCCTTGAGCTTGAAGCCCAGTAGGTCTGTGGCCCTCAGGGCCAGAGCAATGCTGTCAAGGCAGGGAAGCGGCCTGCAAGCTGAGTGGGAGTGGGGAGGGGAGGGAGACAGCTGAAGCCGAGTCCAGAAGGGCGGCGATGGAAGAGCTGCAGCTGGGTCAGAGCCTGGAGGGAGGGCGGGGCCTTCACTGAGAACCCCCCCGCCCCCCGAGGCCAGCCCTAGGCCCCGGCGGTCGCGCATGCGCCCTTGGCCTGTGCGGTGTGTGGGGGCTTGAACCCAAGCCCGCAGGGCTCCCGGAGCGGCCAGAGAAAGAAGGGCCCATGGAGAGGTAGGCGAGGTGGGCAGGGGGCGCCACCTTACTCTCCTCAGCTCCCTGAGGGAGAGAGAGAGAGACAGAGACAGAGAGAGAGATCCCTGACCTCTGAGTCTCTGCCTCCACCGCTGGCTGGTGCCAACTCACGCGCCATCCCACTTCCAGCCATCACCCCCACGCCTGCCCCGGGGCCAGCCCCACCACAGAGAGGCCGGTTGGTTCCTGCTCACCTCTGTGCCGTCCCTTCCCGACCTGACCCCAGTGCAGGGGATAAGCTTCAGACAAGTCTTTCCATGTCCCTCTGCATGACAATAGACTTCCTCCCCTCTCCCATTCCACAGGCCCACCCACCCGGGACATCCACCTTTGTCATTAGCTCAGGAGAGGATGCAAGATGAGAATCTCTGCTATTGTGTGGGGAGACTCAGTTTCCCGGGTTTCCCCCATGGACACATGTTCTTCAGCTGGGTCTGATTTTCTCCAGACAAGCTGTCTTGGGAAGGATTTGGCCAGCCCTAAGAACCTGAAGGGAAAGGGCGGAGGGGGGTTCTCTCTCTGCCCCCGACAGCCCCGAGCTGGGTCGGTCCCTCAGACCTGGCCAGGGGCAGCCCATCCCCCGGCGCCCTTCCCCGGGGCATCCAAGGGCAGGCTCGGCGCCAGCCCCACACCGCTAGCCACTGCCCGACCATCGTCCTCCCTCGGGGGGCCTGGGCAGGACAGGGACCCGGGTGTGGGAGGCCTCCAGATCTCAGGCCTGGCACACCGTTTACCAGGCTGCTTCCTCCTCTGACGGGGGCCCAGCACACGCCCCAGGAGACTTGGCAGCCGCCCCCAGGGCTCTATCCTCTGGAACTCGTCCCCTTGGAAGGGGCCTGGCCCAGGTGCCAGGTTCGGCTGGTCGGCCAGCCTCCTTTGGAGAAAGCAGGCAATCCGAGCCAGGCTTGCAGTGGCCCTGGCGTGACACCTGCCACCTCAGGCGGAGGGCCTCCCGCGTGCCCTCCATGGCGGGTTTCTCCCCGGAGCCGTGGCCTGGGCACTAGGAAGGCCGGGCCTCCCCGACTCCCGGGAGGAGGGGCTAGCCCAGTTGCGCGCTGGCCCCCAAACCCTCTGGTGCCATCTGCCTGTCTCGGCACTTCTGACTCCACAGAGCCTTTCCTACATCTGGGCTGCCTGCCGTGGCAAAGTGCAGGCGTGGGGTGAGGCCATGGCTTTGTCTTTCCAGGAAAAAATGAGCCCCTGGCCGAAGCAGCAGGCCCAGGCAGAGCCTTGAGCTTGAAGCCCAGTAGGTCTGTGGCCCTCAGGGCCAGAGCAATGCTGTCAAGGCAGGGAAGCGGCCTGCAAGCTGAGTGGGAGTGGGGGAGGGGAGGGAGACAGCTGAAGCCGAGTCCAGAAGGGCGGCGATGGAAGAGCTGCAGCTGGGTCAGAGCCTGGAGGGAGGGCGGGGCCTTCACTGAGGACCCCCCCGCCCCCCGAGGCCAGCCCTAGGCCCCGGCGGTCGCGCATGCGCCCTTGGCCTGTGCGGTGTGTGGGGGCTTGAACCCAAGCCCGCAGGGCTCCCGGAGCGGCCAGAGAAAGAAGGGCCCATAGAGAGGTAGGAGAGGTGGGCAGGGGGCGCCACCTTACTCTCCTCAGCTCCCTGAGGGAGAGAGAGAGAGACAGAGACAGAGAGAGAGATCCCTGACCTCTGAGTCTCTGCCTCCACCGCTGGCTGGTGCCAACTCACGCGCCATCCCACTTCCAGCCATCACCCCCACGCCTGCCCCGGGGCCAGCCCCACCACAGAGAGGCCGGTTGGTTCCTGCTCACCTCTGTGCTGTCCCTTCCCGACCTGACCCCAGTGCAGGGGATAAGCTTCAGACAAGTCTTTCCATGTCCCTCTGCATGACAATAGACTTCCTCCCCTCTCCCATTCCACAGGCCCACCCACCCGGGACATCCACCTTTGTCATTAGCTCAGGAGAGGATGCAAGATGAGAATCTCTGCTATTGTGTGGGGAGACTCAGTTTCCCGGGTTTCCCCCATGGACACATGTTCTTCAGCTGGGTCTGATTTTCTCCAGACAAGCTGTCTTGGGAAGGATTTGGCCAGCCCTAAGAACCTGAAGGGAAAGGGCGGAGGGGGGTTCTCTCTCTGCCCCCGACAGCCCCGAGCTGGGTCGGTCCCTCAGACCTGGCCAGGGGCAGCCCATCCCCCGGCGCCCTTCCCCGGGGCATCCAAGGGCAGGCCCGGCGCCAGCCCCACCCCGCTCGCCACTGCCCGACCATCGTCCTCCCTCGGGGGGCCTGGGCAGGACAGGGACCCGGGTGTGGGAGGCCTCCAGATCTCAGGCCTGGCACACCGTTTACCAGGCTGCTTCCTCCTCTGACGGGGGCCCAGCACACGCCCCAGGAGACTTGGCAGCCGCCCCCAGGGCTCTATCCTCTGCAACTCGTCCCCTTGGAAGGGGCCTGGCCCAGGTGCCAGGTTCGGCTGGTCGGCCAGCCTCCTTTGGAGAAAGCAGGCAAGCCGAGCCAGGCTTGCAGTGGCCCTGGCGTGATACCTGCCACCTCAGGCGGAGGGCCTCCCGCGTGCCCTCCATGGCGGGTTTCTCCCCGGAGCCGTGGCCTGGGCACTAGGAAGGCCGGGCCTCCCCGACTCCCGGGAGGAGGGGCTAGCCCAGTTGCGCCCTGGCCCCCAAACCCTCTGGTGCCATCTGCCTGTCTCGGCACTTCTGACTCCACAGAGCCTTTCCTACATCTGGGCTGCCTGCCGTGGCAAAGTGCAGGCGTGGGGTGAGGCCATGGCTTTGTCTTTCCAGGAAAAAATGAGCCCCTGGCCGAAGCAGCAGGCCCAGGCAGAGCCTTGAGCTTGAAGCCCAGTAGGTCTGTGGCCCTCAGGGCCAGAGCAATGCTGTCAAGGCAGGGAAGCGGCCTGCAAGCTGAGTGGGAGTGGGGGAGGGGAGGGAGACAGCTGAAGCCGAGTCCAGAAGGGCGGCGATGGAAGAGCTGCAGCTGGGTCAGAGCCTGGAGGGAGGGCGGGGCCTTCACTGAGGACCCCCCCGCCCCCCGAGGCCAGCCCTAGGCCCCGGCGGTCGCGCATGCGCCCTTGGCCTGTGCGGTGTGTGGGGGCTTGAACCCAAGCCCGCAGGGCTCCCGGAGCGGCCAGAGAAAGAAGGGCCCATGGAGAGGTAGGCGAGGTGGGCAGGGGGCGCCACCTTACTCTCCTCAGCTCCCTGAGGGAGAGAGAGAGAGACAGAGACAGAGAGAGAGATCCCTGACCTCTGAGTCTCTGCCTCCACCGCTGGCTGGTGCCAACTCACGCGCCATCCCACTTCCAGCCATCACCCCCACGCCTGCCCCGGGGCCAGCCCCACCACAGAGAGGCCGGTTGGTTCCTGCTCACCTCTGTGCAGTCCCTTCCCGACCTGACCCCAGTGCAGGGGATAAGCTTCAGACAAGTCTTTCCATGTCCCTCTGCATGACAATAGACTTCCTCCCCTCTCCCATTCCACAGGCCCAGCCACCCGGGACATCCACCTTTGTCATTAGCTCAGGAGAGGATGCAAGATGAGAATCTCTGCTATTGTGTGGGGAGACTCAGTTTCCCGGGTTTCCCCCATGGACACATGTTCTTCAGCTGGGTCTGATTTTCTCCAGACAAGCTGTCTTGGGAAGGATTTGGCCAGCCCTAAGAACCTGAAGGGAAAGGGCGGAGGGGGGTTCTCTCTCTGCCCCCGACAGCCCCGAGCTGGGTCGGTCCCTCAGACCTGGCCAGGGGCAGCCCATCCCCCGGCGCCCTTCCCCGGGGCATCCAAGGGCAGGCTCGGCGCCAGCCCCACACCGCTAGCCACTGCCCGACCATCGTCCTCCCTCGGGGGGCCTGGGCAGGACAGGGACCCGGGTGTGGGAGGCCTCCAGATCTCAGGCCTGGCACACCGTTTACCAGGCTGCTTCCTCCTCTGACGGGGGCCCAGCACACGCCCCAGGAGACTTGGCAGCCGCCCCCAGGGCTCTATCCTCTGGAACTCGTCCCCTTGGAAGGGGCCTGGCCCAGGTGCCAGGTTCGGCTGGTCGGCCAGCCTCCTTTGGAGAAAGCAGGCAATCCGAGCCAGGCTTGCAGTGGCCCTGGCGTGACACCTGCCACCTCAGGCGGAGGGCCTCCCGCGTGCCCTCCATGGCGGGTTTCTCCCCGGAGCCGTGGCCTGGGCACTAGGAAGGCCGGGCCTCCCCGACTCCCGGGAGGAGGGGCTAGCCCAGTTGCGCGCTGGCCCCCAAACCCTCTGGTGCCATCTGCCTGTCTCGGCACTTCTGACTCCACAGAGCCTTTCCTACATCTGGGCTGCCTGCCGTGGCAAAGTGCAGGCGTGGGGTGAGGCCATGGCTTTGTCTTTCCAGGAAAAAATGAGCCCCTGGCCGAAGCAGCAGGCCCAGGCAGAGCCTTGAGCTTGAAGCCCAGTAGGTCTGTGGCCCTCAGGGCCAGAGCAATGCTGTCAAGGCAGGGAAGCGGCCTGCAAGCTGAGTGGGAGTGGGGGAGGGGAGGGAGACAGCTGAAGCCGAGTCCAGAAGGGCGGCGATGGAAGAGCTGCAGCTGGGTCAGAGCCTGGAGGGAGGGCGGGGCCTTCACTGAGGACCCCCCCGCCCCCCGAGGCCAGCCCTAGGCCCCGGCGGTCGCGCATGCGCCCTTGGCCTGTGCGGTGTGTGGGGGCTTGAACCCAAGCCCGCAGGGCTCCCGGAGCGGCCAGAGAAAGAAGGGCCCATAGAGAGGTAGGAGAGGTGGGCAGGGGGCGCCACCTTACTCTCCTCAGCTCCCTGAGGGAGAGAGAGAGAGACAGAGACAGAGAGAGAGATCCCTGACCTCTGAGTCTCTGCCTCCACCGCTGGCTGGTGCCAACTCACGCGCCATCCCACTTCCAGCCATCACCCCCACGCCTGCCCCGGGGCCAGCCCCACCACAGAGAGGCCGGTTGGTTCCTGCTCACCTCTGTGCTGTCCCTTCCCGACCTGACCCCAGTGCAGGGGATAAGCTTCAGACAAGTCTTTCCATGTCCCTCTGCATGACAATAGACTTCCTCCCCTCTCCCATTCCACAGGCCCACCCACCCGGGACATCCACCTTTGTCATTAGCTCAGGAGAGGATGCAAGATGAGAATCTCTGCTATTGTGTGGGGAGACTCAGTTTCCCGGGTTTCCCCCATGGACACATGTTCTTCAGCTGGGTCTGATTTTCTCCAGACAAGCTGTCTTGGGAAGGATTTGGCCAGCCCTAAGAACCTGAAGGGAAAGGGCGGAGGGGGGTTCTCTCTCTGCCCCCGACAGCCCCGAGCTGGGTCGGTCCCTCAGACCTGGCCAGGGGCAGCCCATCCCCCGGCGCCCTTCCCCGGGGCATCCAAGGGCAGGCCCGGCGCCAGCCCCACCCCGCTCGCCACTGCCCGACCATCGTCCTCCCTCGGGGGGCCTGGGCAGGACAGGGACCCGGGTGTGGGAGGCCTCCAGATCTCAGGCCTGGCACACCGTTTACCAGGCTGCTTCCTCCTCTGACGGGGGCCCAGCACACGCCCCAGGAGACTTGGCAGCCGCCCCCAGGGCTCTATCCTCTGCAACTCGTCCCCTTGGAAGGGGCCTGGCCCAGGTGCCAGGTTCGGCTGGTCGGCCAGCCTCCTTTGGAGAAAGCAGGCAAGCCGAGCCAGGCTTGCAGTGGCCCTGGCGTGATACCTGCCACCTCAGGCGGAGGGCCTCCCGCGTGCCCTCCATGGCGGGTTTCTCCCCGGAGCCGTGGCCTGGGCACTAGGAAGGCCGGGCCTCCCCGACTCCCGGGAGGAGGGGCTAGCCCAGTTGCGCCCTGGCCCCCAAACCCTCTGGTGCCATCTGCCTGTCTCGGCACTTCTGACTCCACAGAGCCTTTCCTACATCTGGGCTGCCTGCCGTGGCAAAGTGCAGGCGTGGGGTGAGGCCATGGCTTTGTCTTTCCAGGAAAAAATGAGCCCCTGGCCGAAGCAGCAGGCCCAGGCAGAGCCTTGAGCTTGAAGCCCAGTAGGTCTGTGGCCCTCAGGGCCAGAGCAATGCTGTCAAGGCAGGGAAGCGGCCTGCAAGCTGAGTGGGAGTGGGGGAGGGGAGGGAGACAGCTGAAGCCGAGTCCAGAAGGGCGGCGATGGAAGAGCTGCAGCTGGGTCAGAGCCTGGAGGGAGGGCGGGGCCTTCACTGAGGACCCCCCCGCCCCCCGAGGCCAGCCCTAGGCCCCGGCGGTCGCGCATGCGCCCTTGGCCTGTGCGGTGTGTGGGGGCTTGAACCCAAGCCCGCAGGGCTCCCGGAGCGGCCAGAGAAAGAAGGGCCCATGGAGAGGTAGGCGAGGTGGGCAGGGGGCGCCACCTTACTCTCCTCAGCTCCCTGAGGGAGAGAGAGAGAGACAGAGACAGAGAGAGAGATCCCTGACCTCTGAGTCTCTGCCTCCACCGCTGGCTGGTGCCAACTCACGCGCCATCCCACTTCCAGCCATCACCCCCACGCCTGCCCCGGGGCCAGCCCCACCACAGAGAGGCCGGTTGGTTCCTGCTCACCTCTGTGCCGTCCCTTCCCGACCTGACCCCAGTGCAGGGGATAAGCTTCAGACAAGTCTTTCCATGTCCCTCTGCATGACAATAGACTTCCTCCCCTCTCCCATTCCACAGGCCCAGCCACCCGGGACATCCACCTTTGTCATTAGCTCAGGAGAGGATGCAAGATGAGAATCTCTGCTATTGTGTGGGGAGACTCAGTTTCCCGGGTTTCCCCCATGGACACATGTTCTTCAGCTGGGTCTGATTTTCTCCAGACAAGCTGTCTTGGGAAGGATTTGGCCAGCCCTAAGAACCTGAAGGGAAAGGGCGGAGGGGGGTTCTCTCTCTGCCCCCGACAGCCCCGAGCTGGGTCGGTCCCTCAGACCTGGCCAGGGGCAGCCCATCCCCCGGCGCCCTTCCCCGGGGCATCCAAGGGCAGGCCCGGCGCCAGCCCCACCCCGCTCGCCACTGCCCGACCATCGTCCTCCCTCGGGGGGCCTGGGCAGGACAGGGACCCGGGTGTGGGAGGCCTCCAGATCTCAGGCCTGGCACACCGTTTACCAGGCTGCTTCCTCCTCTGACGGGGGCCCAGCACACGCCCCAGGAGACTTGGCAGCCGCCCCCAGGGCTCTATCCTCTGCAACTCGTCCCCTTGGAAGGGGCCTGGCCCAGGTGCCAGGTTCGGCTGGTCGGCCAGCCTCCTTTGGAGAAAGCAGGCAAGCCGAGCCAGGCTTGCAGTGGCCCTGGCGTGATACCTGCCACCTCAGGCGGAGGGCCTCCCGCGTGCCCTCCATGGCGGGTTTCTCCCCGGAGCCGTGGCCTGGGCACTAGGAAGGCCGGGCCTCCCCGACTCCCGGGAGGAGGGGCTAGCCCAGTTGCGCCCTGGCCCCCAAACCCTCTGGTGCCATCTGCCTGTCTCGGCACTTCTGACTCCACAGAGCCTTTCCTACATCTGGGCTGCCTGCCGTGGCAAAGTGCAGGCGTGGGGTGAGGCCATGGCTTTGTCTTTCCAGGAAAAAATGAGCCCCTGGCCGAAGCAGCAGGCCCAGGCAGAGCCTTGAGCTTGAAGCCCAGTAGGTCTGTGGCCCTCAGGGCCAGAGCAATGCTGTCAAGGCAGGGAAGCGGCCTGCAAGCTGAGTGGGAGTGGGGGAGGGGAGGGAGACAGCTGAAGCCGAGTCCAGAAGGGCGGCGATGGAAGAGCTGCAGCTGGGTCAGAGCCTGGAGGGAGGGCGGGGCCTTCACTGAGGACCCCCCCGCCCCCCGAGGCCAGCCCTAGGCCCCGGCGGTCGCGCATGCGCCCTTGGCCTGTGCGGTGTGTGGGGGCTTGAACCCAAGCCCGCAGGGCTCCCGGAGCGGCCAGAGAAAGAAGGGCCCATGGAGAGGTAGGCGAGGTGGGCAGGGGGCGCCACCTTACTCTCCTCAGCTCCCTGAGGGAGAGAGAGAGAGACAGAGACAGAGAGAGAGATCCCTGACCTCTGAGTCTCTGCCTCCACCGCTGGCTGGTGCCAACTCACGCGCCATCCCACTTCCAGCCATCACCCCCACGCCTGCCCCGGGGCCAGCCCCACCACAGAGAGGCCGGTTGGTTCCTGCTCACCTCTGTGCCGTCCCTTCCCGACCTGACCCCAGTGCAGGGGATAAGCTTCAGACAAGTCTTTCCATGTCCCTCTGCATGACAATAGACTTCCTCCCCTCTCCCATTCCACAGGCCCAGCCACCCGGGACATCCACCTTTGTCATTAGCTCAGGAGAGGATGCAAGATGAGAATCTCTGCTATTGTGTGGGGAGACTCAGTTTCCCGGGTTTCCCCCATGGACACATGTTCTTCAGCTGGGTCTGATTTTCTCCAGACAAGCTGTCTTGGGAAGGATTTGGCCAGCCCTAAGAACCTGAAGGGAAAGGGCGGAGGGGGGTTCTCTCTCTGCCCCCGACAGCCCCGAGCTGGGTCGGTCCCTCAGACCTGGCCAGGGGCAGCCCATCCCCCGGCGCCCTTCCCCGGGGCATCCAAGGGCAGGCCCGGCGCCAGCCCCACCCCGCTCGCCACTGCCCGACCATCGTCCTCCCTCGGGGGGCCTGGGCAGGACAGGGACCCGGGTGTGGGAGGCCTCCAGATCTCAGGCCTGGCACACCGTTTACCAGGCTGCTTCCTCCTCTGACGGGGGCCCAGCACACGCCCCAGGAGACTTGGCAGCCGCCCCCAGGGCTCTATCCTCTGCAACTCGTCCCCTTGGAAGGGGCCTGGCCCAGGTGCCAGGTTCGGCTGGTCGGCCAGCCTCCTTTGGAGAAAGCAGGCAAGCCGAGCCAGGCTTGCAGTGGCCCTGGCGTGATACCTGCCACCTCAGGCGGAGGGCCTCCCGCGTGCCCTCCATGGCGGGTTTCTCCCCGGAGCCGTGGCCTGGGCACTAGGAAGGCCGGGCCTCCCCGACTCCCGGGAGGAGGGGCTAGCCCAGTTGCGCCCTGGCCCCCAAACCCTCTGGTGCCATCTGCCTGTCTCGGCACTTCTGACTCCACAGAGCCTTTCCTACATCTGGGCTGCCTGCCGTGGCAAAGTGCAGGCGTGGGGTGAGGCCATGGCTTTGTCTTTCCAGGAAAAAATGAGCCCCTGGCCGAAGCAGCAGGCCCAGGCAGAGCCTTGAGCTTGAAGCCCAGTAGGTCTGTGGCCCTCAGGGCCAGAGCAATGCTGTCAAGGCAGGGAAGCGGCCTGCAAGCTGAGTGGGAGTGGGGGAGGGGAGGGAGACAGCTGAAGCCGAGTCCAGAAGGGCGGCGATGGAAGAGCTGCAGCTGGGTCAGAGCCTGGAGGGAGGGCGGGGCCTTCACTGAGGACGCCCCCGCCCCCCGAGGCCAGCCCTAGGCCCCGGCGGTCGCGCATGCGCCCTTGGCCTGTGCGGTGTGTGGGGGCTTGAACCCAAGCCCGCAGGGCTCCCGGAGCGGCCAGAGAAAGAAGGGCCCATGGAGAGGTAGGCGAGGTGGGCAGGGGGCGCCACCTTACTCTCCTCAGCTCCCTGAGGGAGAGAGAGAGAGACAGAGACAGAGAGAGAGATCCCTGACCTCTGAGTCTCTGCCTCCACCGCTGGCTGGTGCCAACTCACGCGCCATCCCACTTCCAGCCATCACCCCCACGCCTGCCCCGGGGCCAGCCCCACCACAGAGAGGCCGGTTGGTTCCTGCTCACCTCTGTGCCGTCCCTTCCCGACCTGACCCCAGTGCAGGGGATAAGCTTCAGACAAGTCTTTCCATGTCCCTCTGCATGACAATAGACTTCCTCCCCTCTCCCATTCCACAGGCCCACCCACCCGGGACATCCACCTTTGTCATTAGCTCAGGAGAGGATGCAAGATGAGAATCTCTGCTATTGTGTGGGGAGACTCAGTTTCCCGGGTTTCCCCCATGGACACATGTTCTTCAGCTGGGTCTGATTTTCTCCAGACAAGCTGTCTTGGGAAGGATTTGGCCAGCCCTATGAACCTGAAGGGAAAGGGCGGAGGGGGGTTCTCTCTCTGCCCCCGACAGCCCCGAGCTGGGTCGGTCCCTCAGACCTGGCCAGGGGCAGCCCATCCCCCGGCGCCCTTCCCCGGGGCATCCAAGGGCAGGCCCGGCGCCAGCCCCACCCCGCTCGCCACTGCCCGACCATCGTGCTCCCTCGGGGGGCCTGGGCAGGACAGGGACCCGGCTGTGGGAGGCCTCCAGATCTCAGGCCTGGCACACCGTTTACCAGGCTGCTTCCTCCTCTGACGGGGGCCCAGCACACGCCCCAGGAGACTTGGCAGCCGCCCCCAGGGCTCTATCCTCTGGAACTCGTCCCCTTGGAAGGGGCCTGGCCCAGGTGCCAGGTTCGGCTGGTCGGCCAGCCTCCTTTGGAGAAAGCAGGCAAGCCGAGCCAGGCTTGCAGTGGCCCTGGCGTGACACCTGCCACCTCAGGCAGAGGGCCTCCCGCGTGCCCTCCATGGCGGGTTTCTCCCCGGAGCCGTGGCCTGGGCACTAGGAAGGCCGGGCCTCCCCGACTCCCGGGAGGAGGGGCTAGCCCAGTTGCGCGCTGGCCCCCAAACCCTCTGGTGCCATCTGCCTGTCTCGGCACTTCTGACTCCACAGAGCCTTTCCTACATCTGGGCTGCCTGCCGTGGCAAAGTGCAGGCGTGGGGTGAGGCCATGGCTTTGTCTTTCCAGGAATAAATGAGCCCCTGGCCGAAGCAGCAGGCCCAGGCAGAGCCTTGAGCTTGAAGCCCAGTAGGTCTGTGGCCCTCAGGGCCAGAGCAATGCTGTCAAGGCAGGGAAGCGGCCTGCAAGCTGAGTGGGAGTGGGGGAGGGGAGGGAGACAGCTGAAGCCGAGTTCAGAAGGGTGGCGATGGAAGAGCTGCAGCTGGGTCAGAGCCTGGAGGGAGGGCGGGGCCTTCACTGAGGACCCCCCCGCCACCCGAGGCCAGCCCTAGGCCCCGGCGGTCGCGCATGCGCCCTTGGCCTGTGCGGTGTGTGGGGGCTTGAACCCAAGCCCGCAGGGCTCCCGGAGCGGCCAGAGAAAGAAGGGCCCATGGAGAGGTAGGCGAGGTGGGCAGGGGGCGCCACCTTACTCTCCTCAGCTCCCTGAGGGAGAGAGAGAGAGACAGAGACAGAGAGAGAGATCCCTGACCTCTGAGTCTCTGCCTCCACCGCTGGCTGGTGCCAACTCACGCGCCATCCCACTTCCAGCCATCACCCCCACGCCTGCCCCGGGGCCAGCCCCACCACAGAGAGGCCGGTTGGTTCCTGCTCACCTCTGTGCCGTCCCTTCCCGACCTGACCCCAGTGCAGGGGATAAGCTTCAGACAAGTCTTTCCATGTCCCTCTGCATGACAATAGACTTCCTCCCCTCTCCCATTCCACAGGCCCACCCACCCGGGACATCCACCTTTGTCATTAGCTCAGGAGAGGATGCAAGATGAGAATCTCTGCTATTGTGTGGGGAGACTCAGTTTCCCGGGTTTCCCCCATGGACACATGTTCTTCAGCTGGGTCTGATTTTCTCCAGACAAGCTGTCTTGGGAAGGATTTGGCCAGCCCTAAGAACCT
The DNA here is from genome assembly GCF_020826845.1 of Diceros bicornis minor. NCBI lineage: Eukaryota > Metazoa > Chordata > Mammalia > Perissodactyla > Rhinocerotidae > Diceros > Diceros bicornis. The sequence goes on from NW_026691312.1 coordinate 24,636, forward strand.
GAAGGGAAAGGGCGGAGGGGGGTTCTCTCTCTGCCCCCGACAGCCCCGAGCTGGGTCGGTCCCTCAGACCTGGCCAGGGGCAGCCCATCCCCCGGCGCCCTTCCCCGGGGCATCCAAGGGCAGGCTCGGCGCCAGCCCCACCCCGCTCGCCACTGCCCGACCATCGTCCTCCCTCGGGGGGCCTGGGCAGGACAGGGTCCCGGCTGTGGGAGGCCTCCAGATCTCAGGCCTGGCACACCGTTTACCAGGCTGCTTCCTCCTCTGACGGGGGCCCAGCACACGCCCCAGGAGACTTGGCAGCCGCCCCCAGGGCTCTATCCTCTGCAACTCGTCCCCTTGGAAGGGGCCTGGCCCAGGTGCCAGGTTCGGCTGGTCGGCCAGCCTCCTTTGGAGAAAGCAGGCAAGCCGAGCCAGGCTTGCAGTGGCCCTGGCGTGACACCTGCCACCTCAGGCAGAGGGCCTCCCGCGTGCCCTCCATGGCGGGTTTCTCCCCGGAGCCGTGGCCTGGGCACTAGGAAGGCCGGGCCTCCCCGACTCCCGGGAGGAGGGGCTAGCCCAGTTGCGCGCTGGCCCCCAAACCCTCTGGTGCCATCTGCCTGTCTCGGCACTTCTGACTCCACAGAGCCTTTCCTACATCTGGGCTGCCTGCCGTGGCAAAGTGCAGGCGTGGGGTGAGGCCATGGCTTTGTCTTTCCAGGAATAAATGAGCCCCTGGCCGAAGCAGCAGGCCCAGGCAGAGCCTTGAGCTTGAAGCCCAGTAGGTCTGTGGCCCTCAGGGCCAGAGCAATGCTGTCAAGACAGGGAAGCGGCCTGCAAGCTGAGTGGGAGTGGGGGAGGGGAGGGAGACAGCTGAAGCCGAGTCCAGAAGGGCGGCGATGGAAGAGCTGCAGCTGGGTCAGAGCCTGGAGGGAGGGCGGGGCCTTCACTGAGGACCCCCCCGCCCCCCGAGGCCAGCCCTAGGCCCCGGCGGTCGCGCATGCGCCCTTGGCAGGTGCGGTGTGTGGGGGCTTGAACCCAAGCCCGCAGGGCTCCCGGAGCGGCCAGAGAAAGAAGGGCCCATGGAGAGGTAGGCGAGGTGGGCAGGGGGCGCCACCTTACTCTCCTCAGCTCCCTGAGGGAGAGAGAGAGAGACAGAGACAGAGAGAGAGATCCCTGACCTCTGAGTCTCTGCCTCCACCGCTGGCTGGTGCCAACTCACGCGCCATCCCACTTCCAGCCATCACCCCCACGCCTGCCCCGGGGCCAGCCCCACCACAGAGAGGCCGGTTGGTTCCTGCTCACCTCTGTGCCGTCCCTTCCCGACCTGACCCCAGTGCAGGGGATAAGCTTCAGACAAGTCTTTCCATGTCCCTCTGCATGACAATAGACTTCCTCCCCTCTCCCATTCCACAGGCCCAGCCACCCGGGACATCCACCTTTGTCATTAGCTCAGGAGAGGATGCAAGATGAGAATCTCTGCTATTGTGTGGGGAGACTCAGTTTCCCGGGTTTCCCCCATGGACACATGTTCTTCAGCTGGGTCTGATTTTCTCCAGACAAGCTGTCTTGGGAAGGATTTGGCCAGCCCTAAGAACCTGAAGGGAAAGGGTGGAGGGGGGTTCTCTCTCTGCCCCCGACAGCCCCGAGCTGGGTCGGTCCCTCAGACCTGGCCAGGGGCAGCCCATCCCCCGGCGCCCTTCCCCGGGGCATCCAAGGGCAGGCTCGGCGCCAGCCCCACCCCGCTCGCCACTGCCCGACCATCGTCCTCCCTCGGGGGGCCTGGGCAGGACAGGGTCCCGGCTGTGGGAGGCCTCCAGATCTCAGGCCTGGCACACCGTTTACCAGGCTGCTTCCTCCTCTGACGGGGGCCCAGCACACGCCCCAGGAGACTTGGCAGCCGCCCCCAGGGCTCTATCCTCTGCAACTCGTCCCCTTGGAAGGGGCCTGGCCCAGGTGCCAGGTTCGGCTGGTCGGCCAGCCTCCTTTGGAGAAAGCAGGCAAGCCGAGCCAGGCTTGCAGTGGCCCTGGCGTGACACCTGCCACCTCAGGCAGAGGGCCTCCCGCGTGCCCTCCATGGCGGGTTTCTCCCCGGAGCCGTGGCCTGGGCACTAGGAAGGCCGGGCCTCCCCGACTCCCGGGAGGAGGGGCTAGCCCAGTTGCGCGCTGGCCCCCAAACCCTCTGGTGCCATCTGCCTGTCTCGGCACTTCTGACTCCACAGAGCCTTTCCTACATCTGGGCTGCCTGCCGTGGCAAAGTGCAGGCGTGGGGTGAGGCCATGGCTTTGTCTTTCCAGGAATAAATGAGCCCCTGGCCGAAGCAGCAGGCCCAGGCAGAGCCTTGAGCTTGAAGCCCAGTAGGTCTGTGGCCCTCAGGGCCAGAGCAATGCTGTCAAGACAGGGAAGCGGCCTGCAAGCTGAGTGGGAGTGGGGGAGGGGAGGGAGACAGCTGAAGCCGAGTCCAGAAGGGCGGCGATGGAAGAGCTGCAGCTGGGTCAGAGCCTGGAGGGAGGGCGGGGCCTTCACTGAGGACCCCCCCGCCCCCCGAGGCCAGCCCTAGGCCCCGGCGGTCGCGCATGCGCCCTTGGCAGGTGCGGTGTGTGGGGGCTTGAACCCAAGCCCGCAGGGCTCCCGGAGCGGCCAGAGAAAGAAGGGCCCATGGAGAGGTAGGCGAGGTGGGCAGGGGGCGCCACCTTACTCTCCTCAGCTCCCTGAGGGAGAGAGAGAGAGACAGAGACAGAGAGAGAGATCCCTGACCTCTGAGTCTCTGCCTCCACCGCTGGCTGGTGCCAACTCACGCGCCATCCCACTTCCAGCCATCACCCCCACGCCTGCCCCGGGGCCAGCCCCACCACAGAGAGGCCGGTTGGTTCCTGCTCACCTCTGTGCCGTCCCTTCCCGACCTGACCCCAGTGCAGGGGATAAGCTTCAGACAAGTCTTTCCATGTCCCTCTGCATGACAATAGACTTCCTCCCCTCTCCCATTCCACAGGCCCAGCCACCCGGGACATCCACCTTTGTCATTAGCTCAGGAGAGGATGCAAGATGAGAATCTCTGCTATTGTGTGGGGAGACTCAGTTTCCCGGGTTTCCCCCATGGACACATGTTCTTCAGCTGGGTCTGATTTTCTCCAGACAAGCTGTCTTGGGAAGGATTTGGCCAGCCCTAAGAACCTGAAGGGAAAGGGCGGAGGGGGGTTCTCTCTCTGCCCCCGACAGCCCCGAGCTGGGTCGGTCCCTCAGACCTGGCCAGGGGCAGCCCATCCCCCGGCGCCCTTCCCCGGGGCATCCAAGGGCAGGCCCGGCGCCAGCCCCACCCCGCTCGCCACTGCCCGACCATCGTCCTCCCTCGGGGGGCCTGGGCAGGACAGGGACCCGGGTGTGGGAGGCCTCCAGATCTCAGGCCTGGCACACCGTTTACCAGGCTGCTTCCTCCTCTGACGGGGGCCCAGCACACGCCCCAGGAGACTTGGCAGCCGCCCCCAGGGCTCTATCCTCTGCAACTCGTCCCCTTGGAAGGGGCCTGGCCCAGGTGCCAGGTTCGGCTGGTCGGCCAGCCTCCTTTGGAGAAAGCAGGCAAGCCGAGCCAGGCTTGCAGTGGCCCTGGCGTGACACCTGCCACCTCAGGCAGAGGGCCTCCCGCGTGCCCTCCATGGCGGGTTTCTCCCCGGAGCCATGGCCTGGGCACTAGGAAGGCCGGGCCTCCCCGACTCCCGGGAGGAGGGGCTAGCCCAGTTGCGCGCTGGCCCCCAAACCCTCTGGTGCCATCTGCCTGTCTCGGCACTTCTGACTCCACAGAGCCTTTCCTACATCTGGGCTGCCTGCCGTGGCAAAGTGCAGGCGTGTGGTGAGGCCATGGCTTTGTCTTTCCAGGAAAAAATGAGCCCCTGGCCGAAGCAGCAGGCCCAGGCAGAGCCTTGAGCTTGAAGCCCAGTAGGTCTGTGGCCCTCAGGGCCAGAGCAATGCTGTCAAGGCAGGGAAGCGGCCTGCAAGCTGAGTGGGAGTGGGGGAGGGGAGGGAGACAGCTGAAGCCGAGTCCAGAAGGGCGGCGATGGAAGAGCTGCAGCTGGGTCAGAGCCTGGAGGGAGGGCGGGGCCTTCACTGAGGACGCCCCCGCCCCCCGAGGCCAGCCCTAGGCCCCGGCGGTCGCGCATGCGCCCTTGGCCTGTGCGGTGTGTGGGGGCTTGAACCCAAGCCCGCAGGGCTCCCGGAGCGGCCAGAGAAAGAAGGGCCCATGGAGAGGTAGGCGAGGTGGGCAGGGGGCGCCACCTTACTCTCCTCAGCTCCCTGAGGGAGAGAGAGAGAGACAGAGACAGAGAGAGAGATCCCTGACCTCTGAGTCTCTGCCTCCACCGCTGGCTGGTGCCAACTCACGCGCCATCCCACTTCCAGCCATCACCCCCACGCCTGCCCCGGGGCCAGCCCCACCACAGAGAGGCCGGTTGGTTCCTGCTCACCTCTGTGCCGTCCCTTCCCGACCTGACCCCAGTGCAGGGGATAAGCTTCAGACAAGTCTTTCCATGTCCCTCTGCATGACAATAGACTTCCTCCCCTCTCCCATTCCACAGGCCCACCCACCCGGGACATCCACCTTTGTCATTAGCTCAGGAGAGGATGCAAGATGAGAATCTCTGCTATTGTGTGGGGAGACTCAGTTTCCCGGGTTTCCCCCATGGACACATGTTCTTCAGCTGGGTCTGATTTTCTCCAGACAAGCTGTCTTGGGAAGGATTTGGCCAGCCCTAAGAACCTGAAGGGAAAGGGCGGAGGGGGGTTCTCTCTCTGCCCCCGACAGCCCCGAGCTGGGTCGGTCCCTCAGACCTGGCCAGGGGCAGCCCATCCCCCGGCGCCCTTCCCCGGGGCATCCAAGGGCAGGCCCGGCGCCAGCCCCACCCCGCTCGCCACTGCCCGACCATCGTGCTCCCTCGGGGGGCCTGGGCAGGACAGGGACCCGGCTGTGGGAGGCCTCCAGATCTCAGGCCTGGCACACCGTTTACCAGGCTGCTTCCTCCTCTGACGGGGGCCCAGCACACGCCCCAGGAGACTTGGCAGCCGCCCCCAGGGCTCTATCCTCTGGAACTCGTCCCCTTGGAAGGGGCCTGGCCCAGGTGCCAGGTTCGGCTGGTCGGCCAGCCTCCTTTGGAGAAAGCAGGCAAGCCGAGACAGGCTTGCAGTGGCCCTGGCGTGACACCTGCCACCTCAGGCAGAGGGCCTCCCGCGTGCCCTCCATGGCGGGTTTCTCCCCGGAGCCGTGGCCTGGGCACTAGGAAGGCCGGGCCTCCCCGACTCCCGGGAGGAGGGGCTAGCCCAGTTGCGCGCTGGCCCCCAAACCCTCTGGTGCCATCTGCCTGTCTCGGCACTTCTGACTCCACAGAGCCTTTCCTACATCTGGGCTGCCTGCCGTGGCAAAGTGCAGGCGTGGGGTGAGGCCATGGCTTTGTCTTTCCAGGAATAAATGAGCCCCTGGCCGAAGCAGCAGGCCCAGGCAGAGCCTTGAGCTTGAAACCCAGTAGGTCTGTGGCCCTCAGGGCCAGAGCAATGCTGTCAAGGCAGGGAAGCGGCCTGCAAGCTGAGTGGGAGTGGGGGAGGGGAGGGAGACAGCTGAAGCCGAGTTCAGAAGGGCGGCGATGGAAGAGCTGCAGCTGGGTCAGAGCCTGGAGGGAGGGCGGGGCCTTCACTGAGGACCCCCCCGCCACCCGAGGCCAGCCCTAGGCCCCGGCGGTCGCGCATGCGCCCTTGGCCTGTGCGGTGTGTGGGGGCTTGAACCCAAGCCCGCAGGGCTCCCGGAGCGGCCAGAGAAAGAAGGGCCCATGGAGAGGTAGGCGAGGTGGGCAGGGGGCGCCACCTTACTCTCCTCAGCTCCCTGAGGGAGAGAGAGAGAGACAGAGACAGAGAGAGAGATCCCTGACCTCTGAGTCTCTGCCTCCACCGCTGGCTGGTGCCAACTCACGCGCCATCCCACTTCCAGCCATCACCCCCACGCCTGCCCCGGGGCCAGCCCCACCACAGACAGGCCGGTTGGTTCCTGCTCACCTCTGTGCCGTCCCTTCCCGACCTGACCCCAGTGCAGGGGATAAGCTTCAGACAAGTCTTTCCATGTCCCTCTGCATGACAATAGACTTCCTCCCCTCTCCCATTCCACAGGCCCAGCCACCCGGGACATCCACCTTTGTCATTAGCTCAGGAGAGGATGCAAGATGAGAATCTCTGCTATTGTGTGGGGAGACTCAGTTTCCCGGGTTTCCCCCATGGACACATGTTCTTCAGCTGGGTCTGATTTTCTCCAGACAAGCTGTCTTGGGAAGGATTTGGCCAGCCCTAAGAACCTGAAGGGAAAGGGCGGAGGGGGGTTCTCTCTCTGCCCCCGACAGCCCCGAGCTGGGTCGGTCCCTCAGACCTGGCCAGGGGCAGCCCATCCCCCGGCGCCCTTCCCCGGGGCATCCAAGGGCAGGCCCGGCGCCAGCCCCACCCCGCTCGCCACTGCCCGACCATCGTCCTCCCTCGGGGGGCCTGGGCAGGACAGGGACCCGGGTGTGGGAGGCCTCCAGATCTCAGGCCTGGCACACCGTTTACCAGGCTGCTTCCTCCTCTGACGGGGGCCCAGCACACGCCCCAGGAGACTTGGCAGCCGCCCCCAGGGCTCTATCCTCTGCAACTCGTCCCCTTGGAAGGGGCCTGGCCCAGGTGCCAGGTTCGGCTGGTCGGCCAGCCTCCTTTGGAGAAAGCAGGCAAGCCGAGCCAGGCTTGCAGTGGCCCTGGCGTGACACCTGCCACCTCAGGCAGAGGGCCTCCCGCGTGCCCTCCATGGCGGGTTTCTCCCCGGAGCCATGGCCTGGGCACTAGGAAGGCCGGGCCTCCCCGACTCCCGGGAGGAGGGGCTAGCCCAGTTGCGCGCTGGCCCCCAAACCCTCTGGTGCCATCTGCCTGTCTCGGCACTTCTGACTCCACAGAGCCTTTCCTACATCTGGGCTGCCTGCCGTGGCAAAGTGCAGGCGTGTGGTGAGGCCATGGCTTTGTCTTTCCAGGAAAAAATGAGCCCCTGGCCGAAGCAGCAGGCCCAGGCAGAGCCTTGAGCTTGAAGCCCAGTAGGTCTGTGGCCCTCAGGGCCAGAGCAATGCTGTCAAGGCAGGGAAGCGGCCTGCAAGCTGAGTGGGAGTGGGGGAGGGGAGGGAGACAGCTGAAGCCGAGTCCAGAAGGGCGGCGATGGAAGAGCTGCAGCTGGGTCAGAGCCTGGAGGGAGGGCGGGGCCTTCACTGAGGACGCCCCCGCCCCCCGAGGCCAGCCCTAGGCCCCGGCGGTCGCGCATGCGCCCTTGGCCTGTGCGGTGTGTGGGGGCTTGAACCCAAGCCCGCAGGGCTCCCGGAGCGGCCAGAGAAAGAAGGGCCCATGGAGAGGTAGGCGAGGTGGGCAGGGGGCGCCACCTTACTCTCCTCAGCTCCCTGAGGGAGAGAGAGAGAGACAGAGACAGAGAGAGAGATCCCTGACCTCTGAGTCTCTGCCTCCACCGCTGGCTGGTGCCAACTCACGCGCCATCCCACTTCCAGCCATCACCCCCACGCCTGCCCCGGGGCCAGCCCCACCACAGAGAGGCCGGTTGGTTCCTGCTCACCTCTGTGCCGTCCCTTCCCGACCTGACCCCAGTGCAGGGGATAAGCTTCAGACAAGTCTTTCCATGTCCCTCTGCATGACAATAGACTTCCTCCCCTCTCCCATTCCACAGGCCCACCCACCCGGGACATCCACCTTTGTCATTAGCTCAGGAGAGGATGCAAGATGAGAATCTCTGCTATTGTGTGGGGAGACTCAGTTTCCCGGGTTTCCCCCATGGACACATGTTCTTCAGCTGGGTCTGATTTTCTCCAGACAAGCTGTCTTGGGAAGGATTTGGCCAGCCCTAAGAACCTGAAGGGAAAGGGCGGAGGGGGGTTCTCTCTCTGCCCCCGACAGCCCCGAGCTGGGTCGGTCCCTCAGACCTGGCCAGGGGCAGCCCATCCCCCGGCGCCCTTCCCCGGGGCATCCAAGGGCAGGCCCGGCGCCAGCCCCACCCCGCTCGCCACTGCCCGACCATCGTGCTCCCTCGGGGGGCCTGGGCAGGACAGGGACCCGGCTGTGGGAGGCCTCCAGATCTCAGGCCTGGCACACCGTTTACCAGGCTGCTTCCTCCTCTGACGGGGGCCCAGCACACGCCCCAGGAGACTTGGCAGCCGCCCCCAGGGCTCTATCCTCTGGAACTCGTCCCCTTGGAAGGGGCCTGGCCCAGGTGCCAGGTTCGGCTGGTCGGCCAGCCTCCTTTGGAGAAAGCAGGCAAGCCGAGACAGGCTTGCAGTGGCCCTGGCGTGACACCTGCCACCTCAGGCAGAGGGCCTCCCGCGTGCCCTCCATGGCGGGTTTCTCCCCGGAGCCGTGGCCTGGGCACTAGGAAGGCCGGGCCTCCCCGACTCCCGGGAGGAGGGGCTAGCCCAGTTGCGCGCTGGCCCCCAAACCCTCTGGTGCCATCTGCCTGTCTCGGCACTTCTGACTCCACAGAGCCTTTCCTACATCTGGGCTGCCTGCCGTGGCAAAGTGCAGGCGTGGGGTGAGGCCATGGCTTTGTCTTTCCAGGAATAAATGAGCCCCTGGCCGAAGCAGCAGGCCCAGGCAGAGCCTTGAGCTTGAAACCCAGTAGGTCTGTGGCCCTCAGGGCCAGAGCAATGCTGTCAAGGCAGGGAAGCGGCCTGCAAGCTGAGTGGGAGTGGGGGAGGGGAGGGAGACAGCTGAAGCCGAGTTCAGAAGGGCGGCGATGGAAGAGCTGCAGCTGGGTCAGAGCCTGGAGGGAGGGCGGGGCCTTCACTGAGGACCCCCCCGCCACCCGAGGCCAGCCCTAGGCCCCGGCGGTCGCGCATGCGCCCTTGGCCTGTGCGGTGTGTGGGGGCTTGAACCCAAGCCCGCAGGGCTCCCGGAGCGGCCAGAGAAAGAAGGGCCCATGGAGAGGTAGGCGAGGTGGGCAGGGGGCGCCACCTTACTCTCCTCAGCTCCCTGAGGGAGAGAGAGAGAGACAGAGACAGAGAGAGAGATCCCTGACCTCTGAGTCTCTGCCTCCACCGCTGGCTGGTGCCAACTCACGCGCCATCCCACTTCCAGCCATCACCCCCACGCCTGCCCCGGGGCCAGCCCCACCACAGACAGGCCGGTTGGTTCCTGCTCACCTCTGTGCCGTCCCTTCCCGACCTGACCCCAGTGCAGGGGATAAGCTTCAGACAAGTCTTTCCATGTCCCTCTGCATGACAATAGACTTCCTCCCCTCTCCCATTCCACAGGCCCAGCCACCCGGGACATCCACCTTTGTCATTAGCTCAGGAGAGGATGCAAGATGAGAATCTCTGCTATTGTGTGGGGAGACTCAGTTTCCCGGGTTTCCCCCATGGACACATGTTCTTCAGCTGGGTCTGATTTTCTCCAGACAAGCTGTCTTGGGAAGGATTTGGCCAGCCCTAAGAACCTGAAGGGAAAGGGCGGAGGGGGGTTCTCTCTCTGCCCCCGACAGCCCCGAGCTGGGTCGGTCCCTCAGACCTGGCCAGGGGCAGCCCATCCCCCGGCGCCCTTCCCCGGGGCATCCAAGGGCAGGCTCGGCGCCAGCCCCACCCCGCTCGCCACTGCCCGACCATCGTCCTCCCTCGGGGGGCCTGGGCAGGACAGGGACCCGGGTGTGGGAGGCCTCCAGATCTCAGGCCTGGCACACCGTTTACCAGGCTGCTTCCTCCTCTGACGGGGGCCCAGCACACGCCCCAGGAGACTTGGCAGCCGCCCCCAGGGCTCTAGCCTCTGGAACTCGTCCCCTTGGAAGGGGCCTGGCCCAGGTGCCAGGTTCGGCTGGTCGGCCAGCCTCCTTTGGAGAAAGCAGGCAAGCCGAGCCAGGCTTGCAGTGGCCCTGGCGTGATACCTGCCACCTCAGGCAGAGGGCCTCCCGCGTGCCCTCCATGGCGGGTTTCTCCCCGGAGCCGTGGCCTGGGCACTAGGAAGGCCGGGCCTCCCCGACTCCCGGGAGGAGGGGCTAGCCCAGTTGCGCCCTGGCCCCCAAACCCTCTGGTGCCATCTGCCTGTCTCGGCACTTCTGACTCCACAGAGCCTTTCCTACATCTGGGCTGCCTGCCGTGGCAAAGTGCAGGCGTGGGGTGAGGCCATGGCTTTGTCTTTCCAGGAAAAAATGAGCCCCTGGCCGAAGCAGCAGGCCCAGGCAGAGCCTTGAGTTTGAAGCCCGGTAGGTCTGTGGCCCTCAGGGCCAGAGCAATGCTGTCAAGGCAGGGAAGCGGCCTGCAAGCTGAGTGGGAGTGGGGGAGGGGAGGGAGACAGCTGAAGCCGAGTCCAGAAGGGCGGCGATGGAAGAGCTGCAGCTGGGTCAGAGCCTGGAGGGAGGGCGGGGCCTTCACTGAGGACCCCCCCGCCCCCCGAGGCCAGCCCTAGGCCCCGGCGGTCGCGCATGCGCCCTTGGCCTGTGCGGTGTGTGGGGGCTTGAACCCAAGCCCGCAGGGCTCCCGGAGCGGCCAGAGAAAGAAGGGCCCATGGAGAGGTAGGCGAGGTGGGCAGGGGGCGCCACCTTACTCTCCTCAGCTCCCTGAGGGAGAGAGAGAGAGACAGAGACAGAGAGAGAGATCCCTGACCTCTGAGTCTCTGCCTCCACCGCTGGCTGGTGCCAACTCACGCGCCATCCCACTTCCAGCCATCACCCCCACGCCTGCCCCGGGGCCAGCCCCACCACAGAGAGGCCGGTTGGTTCCTGCTCACCTCTGTGCCGTCCCTTCCCGACCTGACCCCAGTGCAGGGGATAAGCTTCAGACAAGTCTTTCCATGTCCCTCTGCATGACAATAGACTTCCTCCCCTCTCCCATTCCACAGGCCCACCCACCCGGGACATCCACCTTTGTCATTAGCTCAGGAGAGGATGCAAGATGAGAATCTCTGCTATTGTGTGGGGAGACTCAGTTTCCCGGGTTTCCCCCATGGACACATGTTCTTCAGCTGGGTCTGATTTTCTCCAGACAAGCTGTCTTGGGAAGGATTTGGCCAGCCCTAAGAACCTGAAGGGAAAGGGCGGAGGGGGGTTCTCTCTCTGCCCCCGACAGCCCCGAGCTGGGTCGGTCCCTCAGACCTGGCCAGGGGCAGCCCATCCCCCGGCGCCCTTCCCCGGGGCATCCAAGGGCAGGCTCGGCGCCAGCCCCACCCCGCTCGCCACTGCCCGACCATCGTCCTCCCTCGGGGGGCCTGGGCAGGACAGGGACCCGGGTGTGGGAGGCCTCCAGATCTCAGGCCTGGCACACCGTTTACCAGGCTGCTTCCTCCTCTGACGGGGGCCCAGCACACGCCCCAGGAGACTTGGCAGCCGCCCCCAGGGCTCTATCCTCTGCAACTCGTCCCCTTGGAAGGGGCCTGGCCCAGGTGCCAGGTTCGGCTGGTCGGCCAGCCTCCTTTGGAGAAAGCAGGCAAGCCGAGCCAGGCTTGCAGTGGCCCTGGCGTGACACCTGCCACCTCAGGCGGAGGGCCTCCCGCGTGCCCTCCATGGCGGGTTTCTCCCCGGAGCCGTGGCCTGGGCACTAGGAAGGCCGGGCCTCCCCGACTCCCGGGAGGAGGGGCTAGCCCAGTTGCGCGCTGGCCCCCAAACCCTCTGGTGCCATCTGCCTGTCTCGGCACTTCTGACTCCACAGAGCCTTTCCTACATCTGGGCTGCCTGCCGTGGCAAAGTGCAGGCGTGGGGTGAGGCCATGGCTTTGTCTTTCCAGGAAAAAATGAGCCCCTGGCCGAAGCAGCAGGCCCAGGCAGAGCCTTGAGCTTGAAGCCCAGTAGGTCTGTGGCCCTCAGGGCCAGAGCAATGCTGTCAAGGCAGGGAAGCGGCCTGCAAGCTGAGTGGGAGTGGGGGAGGGGAGGGAGACAGCTGAAGCCGAGTCCAGAAGGGCGGCGATGGAAGAGCTGCAGCTGGGTCAGAGCCTGGAGGGAGGGCGGGGCCTTCACTGAGGACCCCCCCGCCCCCCGAGGCCAGCCCTAGGCCCCGGCGGTCGCGCATGCGCCCTTGGCCTGTGCGGTGTGTGGGGGCTTGAACCCAAGCCCGCAGGGCTCCCGGAGCGGCCAGAGAAAGAAGGGCCCATGGAGAGGTAGGCGAGGTGGGCAGGGGGCGCCACCTTACTCTCCTCAGCTCCCTGAGGGAGAGAGAGAGAGACAGAGACAGAGAGAGAGATCCCTGACCTCTGAGTCTCTGCCTCCACCGCTGGCTGGTGCCAACTCACGCGCCATCCCACTTCCAGCCATCACCCCCACGCCTGCCCCGGGGCCAGCCCCACCACAGAGAGGCCGGTTGGTTCCTGCTCACCTCTGTGCCGTCCCTTCCCGACCTGACCCCAGTGCAGGGGATAAGCTTCAGACAAGTCTTTCCATGTCCCTCTGCATGACAATAGACTTCCTCCCCTCTCCCATTCCACAGGCCCACCCACCCGGGACATCCACCTTTGTCATTAGCTCAGGAGAGGATGCAAGATGAGAATCTCTGCTATTGTGTGGGGAGACTCAGTTTCCCGGGTTTCCCCCATGGACACATGTTCTTCAGCTGGGTCTGATTTTCTCCAGACAAGCTGTCTTGGGAAGGATTTGGCCAGCCCTAAGAACCTGAAGGGAAAGGGCGGAGGGGGGTTCTCTCTCTGCCCCCGACAGCCCCGAGCTGGGTCGGTCCCTCAGACCTGGCCAGGGGCAGCCCATCCCCCGGCGCCCTTCCCCGGGGCATCCAAGGGCAGGCCCGGCGCCAGCCCCACCCCGCTCGCCACTGCCCGACCATCGTCCTCCCTCGGGGGGCCTGGGCAGGACAGGGACCCGGGTGTGGGAGGCCTCCAGATCTCAGGCCTGGCACACCGTTTACCAGGCTGCTTCCTCCTCTGACGGGGGCCCAGCACACGCCCCAGGAGACTTGGCAGCCGCCCCCAGGGCTCTATCCTCTGGAACTCGTCCCCTTGGAAGGGGCCTGGCCCAGGTGCCAGGTTCGGCTGGTCGGCCAGCCTCCTTTGGAGAAAGCAGGCAAGCCGAGCCAGGCTTGCAGTGGCCCTGGCGTGACACCTGCCACCTCAGGCAGAGGGCCTCCCGCGTGCCCTCCATGGCGGGTTTCTCCCCGGAGCCGTGGCCTGGGCACTAGGAAGGCCGGGCCTCCCCGACTCCCGGGAGGAGGGGCTAGCCCAGTTGCGCGCTGGCCCCCAAACCCTCTGGTGCCATCTGCCTGTCTCGGCACTTCTGACTCCACAGAGCCTTTCCTACATCGGGGCTGCCTGCCGTGGCAAAGTGCAGGCGTGGGGTGAGGCCATGGCTTTGTCTTTCCAGGAAAAAATGAGCCCCTGGCCGAAGCAGCAGGCCCAGGCAGAGCCTTGAGCTTGAAGCCCAGTAGGTCTGTGGCCCTCAGGGCCAGAGCAATGCTGTCAAGGCAGGGAAGCGGCCTGCAAGCTGAGTGGGAGTGGGGGAGGGGAGGGAGACAGCTGAAGCCGAGTCCAGAAGGGCGGCGATGGAAGAGCTGCAGCTGGGTCAGAGCCTGGAGGGAGGGCGGGGCCTTCACTGAGGACCCCCCCGCCCCCCGAGGCCAGCCCTAGGCCCCGGCGGTCGCGCATGCGCCCTTGGCCTGTGCGGTGTGTGGGGGCTTGAACCCAAGCCCGCAGGGCTCCCGGAGCGGCCAGAGAAAGAAGGGCCCATGGAGAGGTAGGCGAGGTGGGCAGGGGGCGCCACCTTACTCTCCTCAGCTCCCTGAGGGAGAGAGAGAGAGACAGAGACAGAGAGAGAGATCCCTGACCTCTGAGTCTCTGCCTCCACCGCTGGCTGGTGCCAACTCACGCGCCATCCCACTTCCAGCCATCACCCCCACGCCTGCCCCGGGGCCAGCCCCACCACAGAGAGGCCGGTTGGTTCCTGCTCACCTCTGTGCCGTCCCTTCCCGACCTGACCCCAGTGCAGGGGATAAGCTTCAGACAAGTCTTTCCATGTCCCTCTGCATGACAATAGACTTCCTCCCCTCTCCCATTCCACAGGCCCACCCACCCGGGACATCCACCTTTGTCATTAGCTCAGGAGAGGATGCAAGATGAGAATCTCTGCTATTGTGTGGGGAGACTCAGTTTCCCGGGTTTCCCCCATGGACACATGTTCTTCAGCTGGGTCTGATTTTCTCCAGACAAGCTGTCTTGGGAAGGATTTGGCCAGCCCTAAGAACCTGAAGGGAAAGGGCGGAGGGGGGTTCTCTCTCTGCCCCCGACAGCCCCGAGCTGGGTCGGTCCCTCAGACCTGGCCAGGGGCAGCCCATCCCCCGGCGCCCTTCCCCGGGGCATCCAAGGGCAGGCCCGGCGCCAGCCCCACCCCGCTCGCCACTGCCCGACCATCGTCCTCCCTCGGGGGGCCTGGGCAGGACAGGGACCCGGGTGTGGGAGGCCTCCAGATCTCAGGCCTGGCACACCGTTTACCAGGCTGCTTCCTCCTCTGACGGGGGCCCAGCACACGCCCCAGGAGACTTGGCAGCCGCCCCCAGGGCTCTATCCTCTGGAACTCGTCCCCTTGGAAGGGGCCTGGCCCAGGTGCCAGGTTCGGCTGGTCGGCCAGCCTCCTTTGGAGAAAGCAGGCAAGCCGAGCCAGGCTTGCAGTGGCCCTGGCGTGACACCTGCCACCTCAGGCAGAGGGCCTCCCGCGTGCCCTCCATGGCGGGTTTCTCCCCGGAGCCGTGGCCTGGGCACTAGGAAGGCCGGGCCTCCCCGACTCCCGGGAGGAGGGGCTAGCCCAGTTGCGCGCTGGCCCCCAAACCCTCTGGTGCCATCTGCCTGTCTCGGCACTTCTGACTCCACAGAGCCTTTCCTACATCTGGGCTGCCTGCCGTGGCAAAGTGCAGGCGTGGGGTGAGGCCATGGCTTTGTCTTTCCAGGAAAAAATGAGCCCCTGGCCGAAGCAGCAGGCCCAGGCAGAGCCTTGAGCTTGAAGCCCAGTAGGTCTGTGGCCCTCAGGGCCAGAGCAATGCTGTCAAGGCAGGGAAGCGGCCTGCAAGCTGAGTGGGAGTGGGGGAGGGGAGGGAGACAGCTGAAGCCGAGTCCAGAAGGGCGGCGATGGAAGAGCTGCAGCTGGGTCAGAGCCTGGAGGGAGGGCGGGGCCTTCACTGAGGACCCCCCCGCCCCCCGAGGCCAGCCCTAGGCCCCGGCGGTCGCGCATGCGCCCTTGGCCTGTGCGGTGTGTGGGGGCTTGAACCCAAGCCCGCAGGGCTCCCGGAGCGGCCAGAGAAAGAAGGGCCCATGGAGAGGTAGGCGAGGTGGGCAGGGGGCGCCACCTTACTCTCCTCAGCTCCCTGAGGGAGAGAGAGAGAGACAGAGACAGAGAGAGAGATCCCTGACCTCTGAGTCTCTGCCTCCACCGCTGGCTGGTGCCAACTCACGCGCCATCCCACTTCCAGCCATCACCCCCACGCCTGCCCCAGGGCCAGCCCCACCACAGAGAGGCCGGTTGGTTCCTGCTCACCTCTGTGCCGTCCCTTCCCGACCTGACCCCAGTGCAGGGGATAAGCTTCAGACAAGTCTTTCCATGTCCCTCTGCATGACAATAGACTTCCTCCCCTCTCCCATTCCACAGGCCCACCCACCCGGGACATCCACCTTTGTCATTAGCTCAGGAGAGGATGCAAGATGAGAATCTCTGCTATTGTGTGGGGAGACTCAGTTTCCCGGGTTTCCCCCATGGACACATGTTCTTCAGCTGGGTCTGATTTTCTCCAGACAAGCTGTCTTGGGAAGGATTTGGCCAGCCCTAAGAACCTGAAGGGAAAGGGCGGAGGGGGGTTCTCTCTCTGCCCCCGACAGCCCCGAGCTGGGTCGGTCCCTCAGACCTGGCCAGGGGCAGCCCATCCCCCGGCGCCCTTCCCCGGGGCATCCAAGGGCAGGCCCGGCGCCAGCCCCACCCCGCTCGCCACTGCCCGACCATCGTCCTCCATCGGGGGGCCTGGGCAGGACAGGGACCCGGATGTGGGAGGCCTCCAGATCTCAGGCCTGGAACACCATTTACCAGGCTGCTTCCTCCTCTGACGGGGGCCCAGCACACGCCCCAGGAGACATGGCAGCCGCCCCCAGGGCTCTATCCTCTGGAACTCGTCCCCTTGGAAGGGGCCTGGCCCAGGTGCCAGGTTCGGCTGGTCGGCCAGCCTCCTTTGGAGAAAGCAGGCAAGCCGAGCCAGGCTTGCAGTGGCCCTGGCGTGACACCTGCCACCTCAGGCAGAGGGCCTCCCGCGTGCCCCCCATGGCGGGTTTCTCCCCGGAGCCGTGGCCTGGGCACTAGGAAGGCCGGGCCTCCCCGACTCCCGGGAGGAGGAGCTAGCCCAGTTGCGCGCTGGCCCCCAAACCCTCTGGTGCCATCTGCCTGTCTCGGCACTTCTGACTCCACAGAGCCTTTCCTACATCTGGGCTGCCTGCCGTGGCAAAGTGCAGGCGTGGGGTGAGGCCATGGCTTTGTCTTTCCAGGAAAAAATGAGCCCCTGGCCGAAGCAGCAGGCCCAGGCAGAGCCTTGAGCTTGAAGCCCAGTAGGTCTGTGGCCCTCAGGGCCAGAGCAATGCTGTCAAGGCAGGGAAGCGGCCTGCAAGCTGAGTGGGAGTGGGGGAGGGGAGGGAGACAGCTGAAGCCGAGTCCAGAAGGGCGGCGATGGAAGAGCTGCAGCTGGGTCAGAGCCTGGAGGGAGGGCGGGACCTTCACTGAGGACCCCCCCGCCCCCCGAGGCCAGCCCTAGGCCCCGGCGGTCGCGCATGCGCCCTTGGCCTGTGCGGTGTGTGGGGGCTTGAACCCAAGCCCGCAGGGCTCCCGGAGCGGCCAGAGAAAGAAGGGCCCATGGAGAGGTAGGCGAGGTGGGCAGGGGGTGCCACCTTACTCTCCTCAGCTCCCTGAGGGAGAGAGAGAGAGACAGAGACAGAGAGAGAGATCCCTGACCTCTGAGTCTCTGCCTCCACCGCTGGCTGGTGCCAACTCACGCGCCATCCCACTTCCAGCCATCACCCCCACGCCTGCCCCGGGGCCAGCCCCACCACAGAGAGGCCGGTTGGTTCCTGCTCACCTCTGTGCCGTCCCTTCCCGACCTGACCCCAG
This sequence comes from Diceros bicornis minor, assembly GCF_020826845.1. Classification (NCBI taxonomy): domain Eukaryota; kingdom Metazoa; phylum Chordata; class Mammalia; order Perissodactyla; family Rhinocerotidae; genus Diceros; species Diceros bicornis. The sequence goes on from NW_026691312.1 coordinate 41,709, forward strand.
TGCAGGGGATAAGCTTCAGACAAGTCTTTCCATGTCCCTCTGCATGACAATAGACTTCCTCCCCTCTCCCATTCCACAGGCCCACCCACCCGGGACATCCACCTTTGTCATTAGCTCAGGAGAGGATGCAAGATGAGAATCTCTGCTATTGTGTGGGGAGACTCAGTTTCCCGGGTTTCCCCCATGGACACATGTTCTTCAGCTGGGTCTGATTTTCTCCAGACAAGCTGTCTTGGGAAGGATTTGGCCAGCCCTAAGAACCTGAAGGGAAAGGGCGGAGGGGGGTTCTCTCTCTGCCCCCGACAGCCCCGAGCTGGGTCGGTCCCTCAGACCTGGCCAGGGGCAGCCCATCCCCCGGCGCCCTTCCCCGGGGCATCCAAGGGCAGGCTCGGCGCCAGCCCCACCCCGCTCGCCACTGCCCGACCATCGTGCTCCCTCGGGGGGCCTGGGCAGGACAGGGACCCGGCTGTGGGAGGCCTCCAGATCTCAGGCCTGGCACACCGTTTACCAGGCTGCTTCCTCCTCTGACGGGGGCCCAGCACACGCCCCAGGAGACTTGGCAGCCGCCCCCAGGGCTCTAGCCTCTGGAACTCGTCCCCTTGGAAGGGGCCTGGCCCAGGTGCCAGGTTCGGCTGGTCGGCCAGCCTCCTTTGGAGAAAGCAGGCAAGCCGAGCCAGGCTTGCAGTGGCCCTGGCGTGACACCTGCCACCTCAGGCAGAGGGCCTCCCGCGTGCCCTCCATGGCGGGTTTCTCCCCGGAGCCGTGGCCTGGGCACTAGGAAGGCCGGGCCTCCCCGACTCCCGGGAGGAGGGGCTAGCCCAGTTGCGCGCTGGCCCCCAAACCCTCTGGTGCCATCTGCCTGTCTCGGCACTTCTGACTCCACAGAGCCTTTCCTACATCTGGGCTGCCTGCCGTGGCAAAGTGCAGGCGTGGGGTGAGGCCATGGCTTTGTCTTTCCAGGAAAAAATGAGCCCCTGGCCGAAGCAGCAGGCCCAGGCAGAGCCTTGAGCTTGAAGCCCAGTAGGTCTGTGGCCCTCAGGGCCAGAGCAATGCTGTCAAGGCAGGGAAGCGGCCTGCAAGCTGAGTGGGAGTGGGGGAGGGGAGGGAGACAGCTGAAGCCGAGTCCAGAAGGGCGGCGATGGAAGAGCTGCAGCTGGGTCAGAGCCTGGAGGGAGGGCGGGGCCTTCACTGAGGACCCCCCCGCCCCCCGAGGCCAGCCCTAGGCCCCGGCGGTCGCGCATGCGCCCTTGGCCTGTGCGGTGTGTGGGGGCTTGAACCCAAGCCCGCAGGGCTCCCGGAGCGGCCAGAGAAAGAAGGGCCCATGGAGAGGTAGGCGAGGTGGGCAGGGGGCGCCACCTTACTCTCCTCAGCTCCCTGAGGGAGAGAGAGAGAGACAGAGACAGAGAGAGAGATCCCTGACCTCTGAGTCTCTGCCTCCACCGCTGGCTGGTGCCAACTCACGCGCCATCCCACTTCCAGCCATCACCCCCACGCCTGCCCCAGGGCCAGCCCCACCACAGAGAGGCCGGTTGGTTCCTGCTCACCTCTGTGCCGTCCCTTCCCGACCTGACCCCAGTGCAGGGGATAAGCTTCAGACAAGTCTTTCCATGTCCCTCTGCATGACAATAGACTTCCTCCCCTCTCCCATTCCACAGGCCCACCCACCCGGGACATCCACCTTTGTCATTAGCTCAGGAGAGGATGCAAGATGAGAATCTCTGCTATTGTGTGGGGAGACTCAGTTTCCCGGGTTTCCCCCATGGACACATGTTCTTCAGCTGGGTCTGATTTTCTCCAGACAAGCTGTCTTGGGAAGGATTTGGCCAGCCCTAAGAACCTGAAGGGAAAGGGCGGAGGGGGGTTCTCTCTCTGCCCCCGACAGCCCCGAGCTGGGTCGGTCCCTCAGACCTGGCCAGGGGCAGCCCATCCCCCGGCGCCCTTCCCCGGGGCATCCAAGGGCAGGCCCGGCGCCAGCCCCACCCCGCTCGCCACTGCCCGACCATCGTCCTCCCTCGGGGGGCCTGGGCAGGACAGGGACCCGGGTGTGGGAGGCCTCCAGATCTCAGGCCTGGCACACCGTTTACCAGGCTGCTTCCTCCTCTGACGGGGGCCCAGCACACGCCCCAGGAGACTTGGCAGCCGCCCCCAGGGCTCTATCCTCTGCAACTCGTCCCCTTGGAAGGGGCCTGGCCCAGGTGCCAGGTTCGGCTGGTCGGCCAGCCTCCTTTGGAGAAAGCAGGCAAGCCGAGCCAGGCTTGCAGTGGCCCTGGCGTGATACCTGCCACCTCAGGCGGAGGGCCTCCCGCGTGCCCTCCATGGCGGGTTTCTCCCCGGAGCCGTGGCCTGGGCACTAGGAAGGCCGGGCCTCCCCGACTCCCGGGAGGAGGGGCTAGCCCAGTTGCGCCCTGGCCCCCAAACCCTCTGGTGCCATCTGCCTGTCTCGGCACTTCTGACTCCACACAGCCTTTCCTACATCTGGGCTGCCTGCCGTGGCAAAGTGCAGGCGTGGGGTGAGGCCATGGCTTTGTCTTTCCAGGAAAAAATGAGCCCCTGGCCGAAGCAGCAGGCCCAGGCAGAGCCTTGAGCTTGAAGCCCAGTAGGTCTGTGGCCCTCAGGGCCAGAGCAATGCTGTCAAGGCAGGGAAGCGGCCTGCAAGCTGAGTGGGAGTGGGGGAGGGGAGGGAGACAGCTGAAGCCGAGTCCAGAAGGGCGGCGATGGAAGAGCTGCAGCTGGGTCAGAGCCTGGAGGGAGGGCGGGGCCTTCACTGAGGACCCCCCCGCCCCCCGAGGCCAGCCCTAGGCCCCGGCGGTCGCGCATGCGCCCTTGGCCTGTGCGGTGTGTGGGGGCTTGAACCCAAGCCCGCAGGGCTCCCGGAGCGGCCAGAGAAAGAAGGGCCCATGGAGAGGTAGGCGAGGTGGGCAGGGGGCGCCACCTTACTCTCCTCAGCTCCCTGAGGGAGAGAGAGAGAGACAGAGACAGAGAGAGAGATCCCTGACCTCTGAGTCTCTGCCTCCACCGCTGGCTGGTGCCAACTCACGCGCCATCCCACTTCCAGCCATCACCCCCACGCCTGCCCCGGGGCCAGCCCCACCACAGAGAGGCCGGTTGGTTCCTGCTCACCTCTGTGCCGTCCCTTCCCGACCTGACCCCAGTGCAGGGGATAAGCTTCAGACAAGTCTTTCCATGTCCCTCTGCATGACAATAGACTTCCTCCCCTCTCCCATTCCACAGGCCCACCCACCCGGGACATCCACCTTTGTCATTAGCTCAGGAGAGGATGCAAGATGAGAATCTCTGCTATTGTGTGGGGAGACTCAGTTTCCCGGGTTTCCCCCATGGACACATGTTCTTCAGCTGGGTCTGATTTTCTCCAGACAAGCTGTCTTGGGAAGGATTTGGCCAGCCCTAAGAACCTGAAGGGAAAGGGCGGAGGGGGGTTCTCTCTCTGCCCCCGACAGCCCCGAGCTGGGTCGGTCCCTCAGACCTGGCCAGGGGCAGCCCATCCCCCGGCGCCCTTCCCCGGGGCATCCAAGGGCAGGCCCGGCGCCAGCCCCACCCCGCTCGCCACTGCCCGACCATCGTCCTCCATCGGGGGGCCTGGGCAGGACAGGGACCCGGCTGTGGGAGGCCTCCAGATCTCAGGCCTGGCACACCGTTTACCAGGCTGCTTCCTCCTCTGACGGGGGCCCAGCACACGCCCCAGGAGACTTGGCAGCCGCCCCCAGGGCTCTATCCTCTGGAACTCGTCCCCTTGGAAGGGGCCTGGCCCAGGTGCCAGGTTCGGCTGGTCGGCCAGCCTCCTTTGGAGAAAGCAGGCAAGCCGAGCCAGGCTTGCAGTGGCCCTGGCGTGACACCTGCCACCTCAGGCAGAGGGCCTCCCGCGTGCCCTCCATGGCGGGTTTCTCCCCGGAGCCGTGGCCTGGGCACTAGGAAGGCCGGGCCTCCCCGACTCCCGGGAGGAGGGGCTAGCCCAGTTGCGCGCTGGCCCCCAAACCCTCTGGTGCCATCTGCCTGTCTCGGCACTTCTGACTCCACAGAGCCTTTCCTACATCTGGGCTGCCTGCCGTGGCAAAGTGCAGGCGTGGGGTGAGGCCATGGCTTTGTCTTTCCAGGAAAAAATGAGCCCCTGGCCGAAGCAGCAGGCCCAGGCAGAGCCTTGAGCTTGAAGCCGAGTAGGTCTGTGGCCCTCAGGGCCAGAGCAATGCTGTCAAGGCAGGGAAGCGGCCTGCAAGCTGAGTGGGAGTGGGGGAGGGGAGGGAGACAGCTGAAGCCGAGTCCAGAAGGGCGGCGATGGAAGAGCTGCAGCTGGGTCAGAGCCTGGAGGGAGGGCGGGGCCTTCACTGAGGACCCCCCCGCCCCCCGAGGCCAGCCCTAGGCCCCGGCGGTCGCGCATGCGCCCTTGGCCTGTGCGGTGTGTGGGGGCTTGAACCCAAGCCCGCAGGGCTCCCGGAGCGGCCAGAGAAAGAAGGGCCCATGGAGAGGTAGGCGAGGTGGGCAGGGGGTGCCACCTTACTCTCCTCAGCTCCCTGAGGGAGAGAGAGAGAGACAGAGACAGAGAGAGAGATCCCTGACCTCTGAGTCTCTGCCTCCACCGCTGGCTGGTGCCAACTCACGCGCCATCCCACTTCCAGCCATCACCCCCACGCCTGCCCCGGGGCCAGCCCCACCACAGAGAGGCCGGTTGGTTCCTGCTCACCTCTGTGCCGTCCCTTCCCGACCTGACCCCAGTGCAGGGGATAAGCTTCAGACAAGTCTTTCCATGTCCCTCTGCATGACAATAGACTTCCTCCCCTCTCCCATTCCACAGGCCCACCCACCCGGGACATCCACCTTTGTCATTAGCTCAGGAGAGGATGCAAGATGAGAATCTCTGCTATTGTGTGGGGAGACTCAGTTTCCCGGGTTTCCCCCATGGACACATGTTCTTCAGCTGGGTCTGATTTTCTCCAGACAAGCTGTCTTGGGAAGGATTTGGCCAGCCCTAAGAACCTGAAGGGAAAGGGCGGAGGGGGGTTCTCTCTCTGCCCCCGACAGCCCCGAGCTGGGTCGGTCCCTCAGACCTGGCCAGGGGCAGCCCATCCCCCGGCGCCCTTCCCCGGGGCATCCAAGGGCAGGCTCGGCGCCAGCCCCACCCCGCTCGCCACTGCCCGACCATCGTGCTCCCTCGGGGGGCCTGGGCAGGACAGGGACCCGGCTGTGGGAGGCCTCCAGATCTCAGGCCTGGCACACCGTTTACCAGGCTGCTTCCTCCTCTGACGGGGGCCCAGCACACGCCCCAGGAGACTTGGCAGCCGCCCCCAGGGCTCTATCCTCTGGAACTCGTCCCCTTGGAAGGGGCCTGGCCCAGGTGCCAGGTTCGGCTGGTCGGCCAGCCTCCTTTGGAGAAAGCAGGCAAGCCGAGCCAGGCTTGCAGTGGCCCTGGCGTGACACCTGCCACCTCAGGCAGAGGGCCTCCCGCGTGCCCTCCATGGCGGGTTTCTCCCCGGAGCCGTGGCCTGGGCACTAGGAAGGCCGGGCCTCCCCGACTCCCGGGAGGAGGGGCTAGCCCAGTTGCGCGCTGGCCCCCAAACCCTCTGGTGCCATCTGCCTGTCTCGGCACTTCTGACTCCACAGAGCCTTTCCTACATCTGGGCTGCCTGCCGTGGCAAAGTGCAGGCGTGGGGTGAGGCCATGGCTTTGTCTTTCCAGGAAAAAATGAGCCCCTGGCCGAAGCAGCAGGCCCAGGCAGAGCCTTGAGCTTGAAGCCCAGTAGGTCTGTGGCCCTCAGGGCCAGAGCAATGCTGTCAAGGCAGGGAAGCGGCCTGCAAGCTGAGTGGGAGTGGGGGAGGGGAGGGAGACAGCTGAAGCCGAGTCCAGAAGGGCGGCGATGGAAGAGCTGCAGCTGGGTCAGAGCCTGGAGGGAGGGCGGGGCCTTCACTGAGGACCCCCCCGCCCCCCGAGGCCAGCCCTAGGCCCCGGCGGTCGCGCATGCGCCCTTGGCCTGTGCGGTGTGTGGGGGCTTGAACCCAAGCCCGCAGGGCTCCCGGAGCGGCCAGAGAAAGAAGGGCCCATGGAGAGGTAGGCGAGGTGGGCAGGGGGCGCCACCTTACTCTCCTCAGCTCCCTGAGGGAGAGAGAGAGAGACAGAGACAGAGAGAGAGATCCCTGACCTCTGAGTCTCTGCCTCCACCGCTGGCTGGTGCCAACTCACGCGCCATCCCACTTCCAGCCATCACCCCCACGCCTGCCCCGGGGCCAGCCCCACCACAGAGAGGCCGGTTGGTTCCTGCTCACCTCTGTGCCGTCCCTTCCCGACCTGACCCCAGTGCAGGGGATAAGCTTCAGACAAGTCTTTCCATGTCCCTCTGCATGACAATAGACTTCCTCCCCTCTCCCATTCCACAGGCCCACCCACCCGGGACATCCACCTTTGTCATTAGCTCAGGAGAGGATGCAAGATGAGAATCTCTGCTATTGTGTGGGGAGACTCAGTTTCCCGGGTTTCCCCCATGGACACATGTTCTTCAGCTGGGTCTGATTTTCTCCAGACAAGCTGTCTTGGGAAGGATTTGGCCAGCCCTAAGAACCTGAAGGGAAAGGGCGGAGGGGGGTTCTCTCTCTGCCCCCGACAGCCCCGAGCTGGGTCGGTCCCTCAGACCTGGCCAGGGGCAGCCCATCCCCCGGCGCCCTTCCCCGGGGCATCCAAGGGCAGGCTCGGCGCCAGCCCCACCCCGCTCGCCACTGCCCGACCATCGTGCTCCCTCGGGGGGCCTGGGCAGGACAGGGACCCGGCTGTGGGAGGCCTCCAGATCTCAGGCCTGGCACACCGTTTACCAGGCTGCTTCCTCCTCTGACGGGGGCCCAGCACACGCCCCAGGAGACTTGGCAGCCGCCCCCAGGGCTCTATCCTCTGGAACTCGTCCCCTTGGAAGGGGCCTGGCCCAGGTGCCAGGTTCGGCTGGTCGGCCAGCCTCCTTTGGAGAAAGCAGGCAAGCCGAGCCAGGCTTGCAGTGGCCCTGGCGTGACACCTGCCACCTCAGGCAGAGGGCCTCCCGCGTGCCCTCCATGGCGGGTTTCTCCCCGGAGCCGTGGCCTGGGCACTAGGAAGGCCGGGCCTCCCCGACTCCCGGGAGGAGGGGCTAGCCCAGTTGCGCCCTGGCCCCCAAACCCTCTGGTGCCATCTGCCTGTCTCGGCACTTCTGACTCCACACAGCCTTTCCTACATCTGGGCTGCCTGCCGTGGCAAAGTGCAGGCGTGGGGTGAGGCCATGGCTTTGTCTTTCCAGGAAAAAATGAGCCCCTGGCCGAAGCAGCAGGCCCAGGCAGAGCCTTGAGCTTGACGCCCAGTAGGTCTGTGGCCCTCAGGGCCAGAGCAATGCTTTCAAGGCAGGGAAGCAGCCTGCAAGCTGAGTGGGAGTGGGGGAGGGGAGGGAGACAGCTGAAGCCGAGTCCAGAAGGGCGGCGATGGAAGAGCTGCAGCTGGGTCAGAGCCTGGAGGGAGGGCGGGGCCTTCACTGAGGACCCCCCCGCCCCCCGAGGCCAGCCCTAGGCCCCGGCGGTCGCGCATGCGCCCTTGGCCTGTGCGGTGTGTGGGGGCTTGAACCCAAGCCCGCAGGGCTCCCGGAGCGGCCAGAGAAAGAAGGGCCCATGGAGAGGTAGGCGAGGTGGGCAGGGGGCGCCACCTTACTCTCCTCAGCTCCCTGAGGGAGAGAGAGAGAGACAGAGACAGAGAGAGAGATCCCTGACCTCTGAGTCTCTGCCTCCACCGCTGGCTGGTGCCAACTCACGCGCCATCCCACTTCCAGCCATCACCCCCACGCCTGCCCCGGGGCCAGCCCCACCACAGAGAGGCCGGTTGGTTCCTGCTCACCTCTGTGCCGTCCCTTCCCGACCTGACCCCAGTGCAGGGGATAAGCTTCAGACAAGTCTTTCCATGTCCCTCTGCATGACAATAGACTTCCTCCCCTCTCCCATTCCACAGGCCCACCCACCCGGGACATCCACCTTTGTCATTAGCTCAGGAGAGGATGCAAGATGAGAATCTCTGCTATTGTGTGGGGAGACTCAGTTTCCCGGGTTTCCCCCATGGACACATGTTCTTCAGCTGGGTCTGATTTTCTCCAGACAAGCTGTCTTGGGAAGGATTTGGCCAGCCCTAAGAACCTGAAGGGAAAGGGCGGAGGGGGGTTCTCTCTCTGCCCCCGACAGCCCCGAGCTGGGTCGGTCCCTCAGACCTGGCCAGGGGCAGCCCATCCCCCGGCGCCCTTCCCCGGGGCATCCAAGGGCAGGCTCGGCGCCAGCCCCACCCCGCTCGCCACTGCCCGACCATCGTCCTCCCTCGGGGGGCCTGGGCAGGACAGGGACCCGGGTGTGGGAGGCCTCCAGATCTCAGGCCTGGCACACCGTTTACCAGGCTGCTTCCTCCTCTGACGGGGGCCCAGCACACGCCCCAGGAGACTTGGCAGCCGCCTCCAGGGCTCTATCCTCTGGAACTCGTCCCCTTGGAAGGGGCCTGGCCCAGGTGCCAGGTTCGGCTGGTCGGCCAGCCTCCTTTGGAGAAAGCAGGCAAGCCGAGCCAGGCTTGCAGTGGCCCTGGCGTGACACCTGCCACCTCAGGCAGAGGGCCTCCCGCGTGCCCCCCATGGCGGGTTTCTCCCCGGAGCCGTGGCCTGGGCACTAGGAAGGCCGGGCCTCCCCGACTCCCGGGAGGAGGGGCTAGCCCAGTTGCGCGCTGGCCCCCAAACCCTCTGGTGCCATCTGCCTGTCTCGGCACTTCTGACTCCACAGAGCCTTTCCTACATCTGGGCTGCCTGCCGTGGCAAAGTGCAGGCGTGGGGTGAGGCCATGGCTTTGTCTTTCCAGGAAAAAATGAGCCCCTGGCCGAAGCAGCAGGCCCAGGCAGAGCCTTGAGCTTGAAGCCCAGTAGGTCTGTGGCCCTCAGGGCCAGAGCAATGCTTTCAAGGCAGGGCAGCGGCCTGCAAGCTGAGTGGGAGTGGGGGAGGGGAGGGAGACAGCTGAAGCCGAGTCCAGAAGGGCGGCGATGGAAGAGCTGCAGCTGGGTCAGAGCCTGGAGGGAGGGCGGGGCCTTCACTGAGGACCCCCCCGCCCCCCGAGGCCAGCCCTAGGCCCCGGCGGTCGCGCATGCGCCCTTGGCCTGTGCGGTGTGTGGGGGCTTGAACCCAAGCCCGCAGGGCTCCCGGAGCGGCCAGAGAAAGAAGGGCCCATGGAGAGGTAGGCGAGGTGGGCAGGGGGCGCCACCTTACTCTCCTCAGCTCCCTGAGGGAGAGAGAGAGAGACAGAGACAGAGAGAGAGATCCCTGACCTCTGAGTCTCTGCCTCCACCGCTGGCTGGTGCCAACTCACGCGCCATCCCACTTCCAGCCATCACCCCCACGCCTGCCCCGGGGCCAGCCCCACCACAGAGAGGCCGGTTGGTTCCTGCTCACCTCTGTGCCGTCCCTTCCCGACCTGACCCCAGTGCAGGGGATAAGCTTCAGACAAGTCTTTCCATGTCCCTCTGAATGACAATAGACTTCCTCCCCTCTCCCATTCCACAGGCCCACCCACCCGGGACATCTACCTTTGTCATTAGCTCAGGAGAGGATGCAAGATGAGAATCTCTGCTATTGTGTGGGGAGACTCAGTTTCCCGGGTTTCCCCCATGGACACATGTTCTTCAGCTGGGTCTGATTTTCTCCAGACAAGCTGTCTTGGGAAGGATTTGGCCAGCCCTAAGAACCTGAAGGGAAAGGGCGGAGGGGGGTTCTCTCTCTGCCCCCGACAGCCCCGAGCTGGGTCGGTCCCTCAGACCTGGCCAGGGGCAGCCCATCCCCCGGCGCCCTTCCCCGGGGCATCCAAGGGCAGGCTCGGCGCCAGACCCACCCCGCTCGCCACTGCCCGACCATCGTCCTCCCTCGGGGGGCCTGGGCAGGACAGGGACCCGGCTGTGGGAGGCCTCCAGATCTCAGGCCTGGCACACCGTTTACCAGGCTGCTTCCTCCTCTGACGGGGGCCCAGCACACGCCCCAGGAGACTTGGCAGCCGCCCCCAGGGCTCTATCCTCTGGAACTCGTCCCCTTGGAAGGGGCCTGGCCCAGGTGCCAGGTTCGGCTGGTCGGCCAGCCTCCTTTGGAGAAAGCAGGCAAGCCGAGCCAGGCTTGCAGTGGCCCTGGCGTGACACCTGCCACCTCAGGCAGAGGGCCTCCCGCGTGCCCTCCATGGCGGGTTTCTCCCCGGAGCCGTGGCCTGGGCACTAGGAAGGCCGGGCCTCCCCGACTCCCGGGAGGAGGGGCTAGCCCAGTTGCGCCCTGGCCCCCAAACCCTCTGGTGCCATCTGCCTGTCTCGGCACTTCTGACTCCACAGAGCCTTTCCTACATCTGGGCTGCCTGCCGTGGCAAAGTGCAGGCGTGGGGTGAGGCCATGGCTTTGTCTTTCCAGGAAAAAATGAGCCCCTGGCCGAAGCAGCAGGCCCAGGCAGAGCCTTGAGCTTGACGCCCAGTAGGTCTGTGGCCCTCAGGGCCAGAGCAATGCTTTCAAGGCAGGGAAGCAGCCTGCAAGCTGAGTGGGAGTGGGGGAGGGGAGGGAGACAGCTGAAGCCGAGTCCAGAAGGGCGGCGATGGAAGAGCTGCAGCTGGGTCAGAGCCTGGAGGGAGGGCGGGGCCTTCACTGAGGACCCCCCCGCCCCCCGAGGCCAGCCCTAGGCCCCGGCGGTCGCGCATGCGCCCTTGGCAGGTGCGGTGTGTGGGGGCTTGAACCCAAGCCCGCAGGGCTCCCGGAGCGGCCAGAGAAAGAAGGGCCCATGGAGAGGTAGGCGAGGTGGGCAGGGGGCGCCACCTTACTCTCCTCAGCTCCCTGAGGGAGAGAGAGAGAGACAGAGACAGAGAGAGAGATCCCTGACCTCTGAGTCTCTGCCTCCACCGCTGGCTGGTGCCAACTCACGCGCCATCCCACTTCCAGCCATCACCCCCACGCCTGCCCCGGGGCCAGCCCCACCACAGAGAGGCCGGTTGGTTCCTGCTCACCTCTGTGCCGTCCCTTCCCGACCTGACCCCAGTGCAGGGGATAAGCTTCAGACAAGTCTTTCCATGTCCCTCTGCATGACAATAGACTTCCTCCCCTCTCCCATTCCACAGGCCCACCCACCCGGGACATCCACCTTTGTCATTAGCTCAGGAGAGGATGCAAGATGAGAATCTCTGCTATTGTGTGGGGAGACTCAGTTTCCCGGGTTTCCCCCATGGACACATGTTCTTCAGCTGGGTCTGATTTTCTCCAGACAAGCTGTCTTGGGAAGGATTTGGCCAGCCCTAAGAACCTGAAGGGAAAGGGCGGAGGGGGGTTCTCTCTCTGCCCCCGACAGCCCCGAGCTGGGTCGGTCCCTCAGACCTGGCCAGGGGCAGCCCATCCCCCGGCGCCCTTCCCCGGGGCATCCAAGGGCAGGCTCGGCGCCAGCCCCACCCCGCTCGCCACTGCCCGACCATCGTCCTCCCTCGGGGGGCCTGGGCAGGACAGGGACCCGGGTGTGGGAGGCCTCCAGATCTCAGGCCTGGCACACCGTTTACCAGGCTGCTTCCTCCTCTGACGGGGGCCCAGCACACGCCCCAGGAGACTTGGCAGCCGCCTCCAGGGCTCTATCCTCTGGAACTCGTCCCCTTGGAAGGGGCCTGGCCCAGGTGCCAGGTTCGGCTGGTCGGCCAGCCTCCTTTGGAGAAAGCAGGCAAGCCGAGCCAGGCTTGCAGTGGCCCTGGCGTGACACCTGCCACCTCAGGCAGAGGGCCTCCCGCGTGCCCCCCATGGCGGGTTTCTCCCCGGAGCCGTGGCCTGGGCACTAGGAAGGCCGGGCCTCCCCGACTCCCGGGAGGAGGGGCTAGCCCAGTTGCGCGCTGGCCCCCAAACCCTCTGGTGCCATCTGCCTGTCTCGGCACTTCTGACTCCACAGAGCCTTTCCTACATCTGGGCTGCCTGCCGTGGCAAAGTGCAGGCGTGGGGTGAGGCCATGGCTTTGTCTTTCCAGGAAAAAATGAGCCCCTGGCCGAAGCAGCAGGCCCAGGCAGAGCCTTGAGCTTGAAGCCCAGTAGGTCTGTGGCCCTCAGGGCCAGAGCAATGCTTTCAAGGCAGGGCAGCGGCCTGCAAGCTGAGTGGGAGTGGGGGAGGGGAGGGAGACAGCTGAAGCCGAGTCCAGAAGGGCGGCGATGGAAGAGCTGCAGCTGGGTCAGAGCCTGGAGGGAGGGCGGGGCCTTCACTGAGGACCCCCCCGCCCCCCGAGGCCAGCCCTAGGCCCCGGCGGTCGCGCATGCGCCCTTGGCCTGTGCGGTGTGTGGGGGCTTGAACCCAAGCCCGCAGGGCTCCCGGAGCGGCCAGAGAAAGAAGGGCCCATGGAGAGGTAGGCGAGGTGGGCAGGGGGCGCCACCTTACTCTCCTCAGCTCCCTGAGGGAGAGAGAGAGAGACAGAGACAGAGAGAGAGATCCCTGACCTCTGAGTCTCTGCCTCCACCGCTGGCTGGTGCCAACTCACGCGCCATCCCACTTCCAGCCATCACCCCCACGCCTGCCCCGGGGCCAGCCCCACCACAGAGAGGCCGGTTGGTTCCTGCTCACCTCTGTGCCGTCCCTTCCCGACCTGACCCCAGTGCAGGGGATAAGCTTCAGACAAGTCTTTCCATGTCCCTCTGAATGACAATAGACTTCCTCCCCTCTCCCATTCCACAGGCCCACCCACCCGGGACATCTACCTTTGTCATTAGCTCAGGAGAGGATGCAAGATGAGAATCTCTGCTATTGTGTGGGGAGACTCAGTTTCCCGGGTTTCCCCCATGGACACATGTTCTTCAGCTGGGTCTGATTTTCTCCAGACAAGCTGTCTTGGGAAGGATTTGGCCAGCCCTAAGAACCTGAAGGGAAAGGGCGGAGGGGGGTTCTCTCTCTGCCCCCGACAGCCCCGAGCTGGGTCGGTCCCTCAGACCTGGCCAGGGGCAGCCCATCCCCCGGCGCCCTTCCCCGGGGCATCCAAGGGCAGGCTCGGCGCCAGACCCACCCCGCTCGCCACTGCCCGACCATCGTCCTCCCTCGGGGGGCCTGGGCAGGACAGGGACCCGGCTGTGGGAGGCCTCCAGATCTCAGGCCTGGCACACCGTTTACCAGGCTGCTTCCTCCTCTGACGGGGGCCCAGCACACGCCCCAGGAGACTTGGCAGCCGCCCCCAGGGCTCTATCCTCTGGAACTCGTCCCCTTGGAAGGGGCCTGGCCCAGGTGCCAGGTTCGGCTGGTCGGCCAGCCTCCTTTGGAGAAAGCAGGCAAGCCGAGCCAGGCTTGCAGTGGCCCTGGCGTGACACCTGCCACCTCAGGCAGAGGGCCTCCCGCGTGCCCTCCATGGCGGGTTTCTCCCCGGAGCCGTGGCCTGGGCACTAGGAAGGCCGGGCCTCCCCGACTCCCGGGAGGAGGGGCTAGCCCAGTTGCGCCCTGGCCCCCAAACCCTCTGGTGCCATCTGCCTGTCTCGGCACTTCTGACTCCACAGAGCCTTTCCTACATCTGGGCTGCCTGCCGTGGCAAAGTGCAGGCGTGGGGTGAGGCCATGGCTTTGTCTTTCCAGGAAAAAATGAGCCCCTGGCCGAAGCAGCAGGCCCAGGCAGAGCCTTGAGCTTGACGCCCAGTAGGTCTGTGGCCCTCAGGGCCAGAGCAATGCTTTCAAGGCAGGGAAGCAGCCTGCAAGCTGAGTGGGAGTGGGGGAGGGGAGGGAGACAGCTGAAGCCGAGTCCAGAAGGGCGGCGATGGAAGAGCTGCAGCTGGGTCAGAGCCTGGAGGGAGGGCGGGGCCTTCACTGAGGACCCCCCCGCCCCCCGAGGCCAGCCCTAGGCCCCGGCGGTCGCGCATGCGCCCTTGGCAGGTGCGGTGTGTGGGGGCTTGAACCCAAGCCCGCAGGGCTCCCGGAGCGGCCAGAGAAAGAAGGGCCCATGGAGAGGTAGGCGAGGTGGGCAGGGGGCGCCACCTTACTCTCCTCAGCTCCCTGAGGGAGAGAGAGAGAGACAGAGACAGAGAGAGAGATCCCTGACCTCTGAGTCTCTGCCTCCACCGCTGGCTGGTGCCAACTCACGCGCCATCCCACTTCCAGCCATCACCCCCACGCCTGCCCCGGGGCCAGCCCCACCACAGAGAGGCCGGTTGGTTCCTGCTCACCTCTGTGCCGTCCCTTCCCGACCTGACCCCAGTGCAGGGGATAAGCTTCAGACAAGTCTTTCCATGTCCCTCTGCATGACAATAGACTTCCTCCCCTCTCCCATTCCACAGGCCCAGCCACCCGGGACATCCACCTTTGTCATTAGCTCAGGAGAGGATGCAAGATGAGAATCTCTGCTATTGTGTGGGGAGACTCAGTTTCCCGGGTTTCCCCCATGGACACATGTTCTTCAGCTGGGTCTGATTTTCTCCAGACAAGCTGTCTTGGGAAGGATTTGGCCAGCCCTAAGAACCTGAAGGGAAAGGGTGGAGGGGGGTTCTCTCTCTGCCCCCGACAGCCCCGAGCTGGGTCGGTCCCTCAGACCTGGCCAGGGGCAGCCCATCCCCCGGCGCCCTTCCCCGGGGCATCCAAGGGCAGGCTCGGCGCCAGCCCCACCCCGCTCGCCACTGCCCGACCATCGTCCTCCCTCGGGGGGCCTGGGCAGGACAGGGTCCCGGCTGTGGGAGGCCTCCAGATCTCAGGCCTGGCACACCGTTTACCAGGCTGCTTCCTCCTCTGACGGGGGCCCAGCACACGCCCCAGGAGACTTGGCAGCCGCCCCCAGGGCTCTATCCTCTGCAACTCGTCCCCTTGGAAGGGGCCTGGCCCAGGTGCCAGGTTCGGCTGGTCGGCCAGCCTCCTTTGGAGAAAGCAGGCAAGCCGAGCCAGGCTTGCAGTGGCCCTGGCGTGACACCTGCCACCTCAGGCAGAGGGCCTCCCGCGTGCCCTCCATGGCGGGTTTCTCCCCGGAGCCGTGGCCTGGGCACTAGGAAGGCCGGGCCTCCCCGACTCCCGGGAGGAGGGGCTAGCCCAGTTGCGCGCTGGCCCCCAAACCCTCTGGTGCCATCTGCCTGTCTCGGCACTTCTGACTCCACAGAGCCTTTCCTACATCTGGGCTGCCTGCCGTGGCAAAGTGCAGGCGTGGGGTGAGGCCATGGCTTTGTCTTTCCAGGAATAAATGAGCCCCTGGCCGAAGCAGCAGGCCCAGGCAGAGCCTTGAGCTTGAAGCCCAGTAGGTCTGTGGCCCTCAGGGCCAGAGCAATGCTGTCAAGACAGGGAAGCGGCCTGCAAGCTGAGTGGGAGTGGGGGAGGGGAGGGAGACAGCTGAAGCCGAGTCCAGAAGGGCGGCGATGGAAGAGCTGCAGCTGGGTCAGAGCCTGGAGGGAGGGCGGGGCCTTCACTGAGGACCCCCCCGCCCCCCGAGGCCAGCCCTAGGCCCCGGCGGTCGCGCATGCGCCCTTGGCAGGTGCGGTGTGTGGGGGCTTGAACCCAAGCCCGCAGGGCTCCCGGAGCGGCCAGAGAAAGAAGGGCCCATGGAGAGGTAGGCGAGGTGGGCAGGGGGCGCCACCTTACTCTCCTCAGCTCCCTGAGGGAGAGAGAGAGAGACAGAGACAGAGAGAGAGATCCCTGACCTCTGAGTCTCTGCCTCCACCGCTGGCTGGTGCCAACTCACGCGCCATCCCACTTCCAGCCATCACCCCCACGCCTGCCCCGGGGCCAGCCCCACCACAGAGAGGCCGGTTGGTTCCTGCTCACCTCTGTGCCGTCCCTTCCCGACCTGACCCCAGTGCAGGGGATAAGCTTCAGACAAGTCTTTCCATGTCCCTCTGCATGACAATAGACTTCCTCCCCTCTCCCATTCCACAGGCCCAGCCACCCAGGACATCCACCTTTGTCATTAGCTCAGGAGAGGATGCAAGATGAGAATCTCTGCTATTGTGTGGGGAGACTCAGTTTCCCGGGTTTCCCCCATGGACACATGTTCTTCAGCTGGGTCTGATTTTCTCCAGACAAGCTGTCTTGGGAAGGATTTGGCCAGCCCTAAGAACCTGAAGGGAAAGGGCGGAGGGGGGTTCTCTCTCTGCCCCCGACAGCCCCGAGCTGGGTCGGTCCCTCAGACCTGGCCAGGGGCAGCCCATCCCCCGGCGCCCTTCCCCGGGGCATCCAAGGGCAGGCCCGGCGCCAGCCCCACCCCGCTCGCCACTGCCCGACCATCGTCCTCCCTCGGGGGGCCTGGGCAGGACAGGGACCCGGGTGTGGGAGGCCTCCAGATCTCAGGCCTGGCACACCGTTTACCAGGCTGCTTCCTCCTCTGACGGGGGCCCAGCACACGCCCCAGGAGACTTGGCAGCCGCCCCCAGGGCTCTATCCTCTGCAACTCGTCCCCTTGGAAGGGGCCTGGCCCAGGTGCCAGGTTCGGCTGGTCGGCCAGCCTCCTTTGGAGAAAGCAGGCAAGCCGAGCCAGGCTTGCAGTGGCCCTGGCGTGACACCTGCCACCTCAGGCAGAGGGCCTCCCGCGTGCCCTCCATGGCGGGTTTCTCCCCGGAGCCATGGCCTGGGCACTAGGAAGGCCGGGCCTCCCCGACTCCCGGGAGGAGGGGCTAGCCCAGTTGCGCGCTGGCCCCCAAACCCTCTGGTGCCATCTGCCTGTCTCGGCACTTCTGACTCCACAGAGCCTTTCCTACATCTGGGCTGCCTGCCGTGGCAAAGTGCAGGCGTGTGGTGAGGCCATGGCTTTGTCTTTCCAGGAAAAAATGAGCCCCTGGCCGAAGCAGCAGGCCCAGGCAGAGCCTTGAGCTTGAAGCCCAGTAGGTCTGTGGCCCTCAGGGCCAGAGCAATGCTGTCAAGGCAGGGAAGCGGCCTGCAAGCTGAGTGGGAGTGGGGGAGGGGAGGGAGACAGCTGAAGCCGAGTCCAGAAGGGCGGCGATGGAAGAGCTGCAGCTGGGTCAGAGCCTGGAGGGAGGGCGGGGCCTTCACTGAGGACGCCCCCGCCCCCCGAGGCCAGCCCTAGGCCCCGGCGGTCGCGCATGCGCCCTTGGCCTGTGCGGTGTGTGGGGGCTTGAACCCAAGCCCGCAGGGCTCCCGGAGCGGCCAGAGAAAGAAGGGCCCATGGAGAGGTAGGCGAGGTGGGCAGGGGGCGCCACCTTACTCTCCTCAGCTCCCTGAGGGAGAGAGAGAGAGACAGAGACAGAGAGAGAGATCCCTGACCTCTGAGTCTCTGCCTCCACCGCTGGCTGGTGCCAACTCACGCGCCATCCCACTTCCAGCCATCACCCCCACGCCTGCCCCGGGGCCAGCCCCACCACAGAGAGGCCGGTTGGTTCCTGCTCACCTCTGTGCCGTCCCTTCCCGACCTGACCCCAGTGCAGGGGATAAGCTTCAGACAAGTCTTTCCATGTCCCTCTGCATGACAATAGACTTCCTCCCCTCTCCCATTCCACAGGCCCACCCACCCGGGACATCCACCTTTGTCATTAGCTCAGGAGAGGATGCAAGATGAGAATCTCTGCTATTGTGTGGGGAGACTCAGTTTCCCGGGTTTCCCCCATGGACACATGTTCTTCAGCTGGGTCTGATTTTCTCCAGACAAGCTGTCTTGGGAAGGATTTGGCCAGCCCTAAGAACCTGAAGGGAAAGGGCGGAGGGGGGTTCTCTCTCTGCCCCCGACAGCCCCGAGCTGGGTCGGTCCCTCAGACCTGGCCAGGGGCAGCCCATCCCCCGGCGCCCTTCCCCGGGGCATCCAAGGGCAGGCCCGGCGCCAGCCCCACCCCGCTCGCCACTGCCCGACCATCGTGCTCCCTCGGGGGGCCTGGGCAGGACAGGGACCCGGCTGTGGGAGGCCTCCAGATCTCAGGCCTGGCACACCGTTTACCAGGCTGCTTCCTCCTCTGACGGGGGCCCAGCACACGCCCCAGGAGACTTGGCAGCCGCCCCCAGGGCTCTATCCTCTGGAACTCGTCCCCTTGGAAGGGGCCTGGCCCAGGTGCCAGGTTCGGCTGGTCGGCCAGCCTCCTTTGGAGAAAGCAGGCAAGCCGAGCCAGGCTTGCAGTGGCCCTGGCGTGACACCTGCCACCTCAGGCAGAGGGCCTCCCGCGTGCCCTCCATGGCGGGTTTCTCCCCGGAGCCGTGGCCTGGGCACTAGGAAGGCCGGGCCTCCCCGACTCCCGGGAGGAGGGGCTAGCCCAGTTGCGCGCTGGCCCCCAAACCCTCTGGTGCCATCTGCCTGTCTCGGCACTTCTGACTCCACAGAGCCTTTCCTACATCTGGGCTGCCTGCCGTGGCAAAGTGCAGGCGTGGGGTGAGGCCATGGCTTTGTCTTTCCAGGAAAAAATGAGCCCCTGGCCGAAGCAGCAGGCCCAGGCAGAGCCTTGAGCTTGAAGCCGAGTAGGTCTGTGGCCCTCAGGGCCAGAGCAATGCTGTCAAGGCAGGGAAGCGGCCTGCAAGCTGAGTGGGAGTGGGGGAGGGGAGGGAGACAGCTGAAGCCGAGTCCAGAAGGGCGGCGATGGAAGAGCTGCAGCTGGGTCAGAGCCTGGAGGGAGGGCGGGGCCTTCACTGAGGACCCCCCCGCCCCCCGAGGCCAGCCCTAGGCCCCGGCGGTCGCGCATGCGCCCTTGGCCTGTGCGGTGTGTGGGGGCTTGAACCCAAGCCCGCAGGGCTCCCGGAGCGGCCAGAGAAAGAAGGGCCCATGGAGAGGTAGGCGAGGTGGGCAGGGGGCGCCACCTTACTCTCCTCAGCTCCCTGAGGGAGAGAGAGAGAGACAGAGACAGAGAGAGAGATCCCTGACCTCTGAGTCTCTGCCTCCACCGCTGGCTGGTGCCAACTCACGCGCCATCCCACTTCCAGCCATCACCCCCACGCCTGCCCCGGGGCCAGCCCCACCACAGAGAGGCCGGTTGGTTCCTGCTCACCTCTGTGCCGTCCCTTCCCGACCTGACCCCAGTGCAGGGGATAAGCTTCAGACAAGTCTTTCCATGTCCCTCTGCATGACAATAGACTTCCTCCCCTCTCCCATTCCACAGGCCCACCCACCCGGGACATCCACCTTTGTCATTAGCTCAGGAGAGGATGCAAGATGAGAATCTCTGCTATTGTGTGGGGAGACTCAGTTTCCCGGGTTTCCCCCATGGACACATGTTCTTCAGCTGGGTCTGATTTTCTCCAGACAAGCTGTCTTGGGAAGGATTTGGCCAGCCCTAAGAACCTGAAGGGAAAGGGCGGAGGGGGGTTCTCTCTCTGCCCCCGACAGCCCCGAGCTGGGTCGGTCCCTCAGACCTGGCCAGGGGCAGCCCATCCCCCGGCGCCCTTCCCCGGGGCATCCAAGGGCAGGCTCGGCGCCAGCCCCACCCCGCTCGCCACTGCCCGACCATCGTGCTCCCTCGGGGGGCCTGGGCAGGACAGGGACCCGGCTGTGGGAGGCCTCCAGATCTCAGGCCTGGCACACCGTTTACCAGGCTGCTTCCTCCTCTGACGGGGGCCCAGCACACGCCCCAGGAGACTTGGCAGCCGCCCCCAGGGCTCTATCCTCTGGAACTCGTCCCCTTGGAAGGGGCCTGGCCCAGGTGCCAGGTTCGGCTGGTCGGCCAGCCTCCTTTGGAGAAAGCAGGCAAGCCGAGCCAGGCTTGCAGTGGCCCTGGCGTGACACCTGCCACCTCAGGCAGAGGGCCTCCCGCGTGCCCTCCATGGCGGGTTTCTCCCCGGAGCCGTGGCCTGGGCACTAGGAAGGCCGGGCCTCCCCGACTCCCGGGAGGAGGGGCTAGCCCAGTTGCGCGCTGGCCCCCAAACCCTCTGGTGCCATCTGCCTGTCTCGGCACTTCTGACTCCACAGAGCCTTTCCTACATCTGGGCTGCCTGCCGTGGCAAAGTGCAGGCGTGGGGTGAGGCCATGGCTTTGTCTTTCCAGGAAAAAATGAGCCCCTGGCCGAAGCAGCAGGCCCAGGCAGAGCCTTGAGCTTGAAGCCCAGTAGGTCTGTGGCCCTCAGGGCCAGAGCAATGCTGTCAAGGCAGGGAAGCGGCCTGCAAGCTGAGTGGGAGTGGGGGAGGGGAGGGAGACAGCTGAAGCCGAGTCCAGAAGGGCGGCGATGGAAGAGCTGCAGCTGGGTCAGAGCCTGGAGGGAGGGCGGGGCCTTCACTGAGGACCCCCCCGCCCCCCGAGGCCAGCCCTAGGCCCCGGCGGTCGCGCATGCGCCCTTGGCCTGTGCGGTGTGTGGGGGCTTGAACCCAAGCCCGCAGGGCTCCCGGAGCGGCCAGAGAAAGAAGGGCCCATGGAGAGGTAGGCGAGGTGGGCAGGGGGCGCCACCTTACTCTCCTCAGCTCCCTGAGGGAGAGAGAGAGAGACAGAGACAGAGAGAGAGATCCCTGACCTCTGAGTCTCTGCCTCCACCGCTGGCTGGTGCCAACTCACGCGCCATCCCACTTCCAGCCATCACCCCCACGCCTGCCCCGGGGCCAGCCCCACCACAGAGAGGCCGGTTGGTTCCTGCTCACCTCTGTGCCGTCCCTTCCCGACCTGACCCCAGTGCAGGGGATAAGCTTCAGACAAGTCTTTCCATGTCCCTCTGCATGACAATAGACTTCCTCCCCTCTCCCATTCCACAGGCCCACCCACCCGGGACATCCACCTTTGTCATTAGCTCAGGAGAGGATGCAAGATGAGAATCTCTGCTATTGTGTGGGGAGACTCAGTTTCCCGGGTTTCCCCCATGGACACATGTTCTTCAGCTGGGTCTGATTTTCTCCAGACAAGCTGTCTTGGGAAGGATTTGGCCAGCCCTAAGAACCTGAAGGGAAAGGGCGGAGGGGGGTTCTCTCTCTGCCCCCGACAGCCCCGAGCTGGGTCGGTCCCTCAGACCTGGCCAGGGGCAGCCCATCCCCCGGCGCCCTTCCCCGGGGCATCCAAGGGCAGGCTCGGCGCCAGCCCCACCCCGCTCGCCACTGCCCGACCATCGTGCTCCCTCGGGGGGCCTGGGCAGGACAGGGACCCGGCTGTGGGAGGCCTCCAGATCTCAGGCCTGGCACACCGTTTACCAGGCTGCTTCCTCCTCTGACGGGGGCCCAGCACACGCCCCAGGAGACTTGGCAGCCGCCCCCAGGGCTCTATCCTCTGGAACTCGTCCCCTTGGAAGGGGCCTGGCCCAGGTGCCAGGTTCGGCTGGTCGGCCAGCCTCCTTTGGAGAAAGCAGGCAAGCCGAGCCAGGCTTGCAGTGGCCCTGGCGTGACACCTGCCACCTCAGGCAGAGGGCCTCCCGCGTGCCCTCCATGGCGGGTTTCTCCCCGGAGCCGTGGCCTGGGCACTAGGAAGGCCGGGCCTCCCCGACTCCCGGGAGGAGGGGCTAGCCCAGTTGCGCCCTGGCCCCCAAACCCTCTGGTGCCATCTGCCTGTCTCGGCACTTCTGACTCCACACAGCCTTTCCTACATCTGGGCTGCCTGCCGTGGCAAAGTGCAGGCGTGGGGTGAGGCCATGGCTTTGTCTTTCCAGGAAAAAATGAGCCCCTGGCCGAAGCAGCAGGCCCAGGCAGAGCCTTGAGCTTGACGCCCAGTAGGTCTGTGGCCCTCAGGGCCAGAGCAATGCTTTCAAGGCAGGGAAGCAGCCTGCAAGCTGAGTGGGAGTGGGGGAGGGGAGGGAGACAGCTGAAGCCGAGTCCAGAAGGGCGGCGATGGAAGAGCTGCAGCTGGGTCAGAGCCTGGAGGGAGGGCGGGGCCTTCACTGAGGACCCCCCCGCCCCCCGAGGCCAGCCCTAGGCCCCGGCGGTCGCGCATGCGCCCTTGGCCTGTGCGGTGTGTGGGGGCTTGAACCCAAGCCCGCAGGGCTCCCGGAGCGGCCAGAGAAAGAAGGGCCCATGGAGAGGTAGGCGAGGTGGGCAGGGGGCGCCACCTTACTCTCCTCAGCTCCCTGAGGGAGAGAGAGAGAGACAGAGACAGAGAGAGAGATCCCTGACCTCTGAGTCTCTGCCTCCACCGCTGGCTGGTGCCAACTCACGCGCCATCCCACTTCCAGCCATCACCCCCACGCCTGCCCCGGGGCCAGCCCCACCACAGAGAGGCCGGTTGGTTCCTGCTCACCTCTGTGCCGTCCCTTCCCGACCTGACCCCAGTGCAGGGGATAAGCTTCAGACAAGTCTTTCCATGTCCCTCTGCATGACAATAGACTTCCTCCCCTCTCCCATTCCACAGGCCCACCCACCCGGGACATCCACCTTTGTCATTAGCTCAGGAGAGGATGCAAGATGAGAATCTCTGCTATTGTGTGGGGAGACTCAGTTTCCCGGGTTTCCCCCATGGACACATGTTCTTCAGCTGGGTCTGATTTTCTCCAGACAAGCTGTCTTGGGAAGGATTTGGCCAGCCCTAAGAACCTGAAGGGAAAGGGCGGAGGGGGGTTCTCTCTCTGCCCCCGACAGCCCCGAGCTGGGTCGGTCCCTCAGACCTGGCCAGGGGCAGCCCATCCCCCGGCGCCCTTCCCCGGGGCATCCAAGGGCAGGCTCGGCGCCAGCCCCACCCCGCTCGCCACTGCCCGACCATCGTCCTCCCTCGGGGGGCCTGGGCAGGACAGGGACCCGGGTGTGGGAGGCCTCCAGATCTCAGGCCTGGCACACCGTTTACCAGGCTGCTTCCTCCTCTGACGGGGGCCCAGCACACGCCCCAGGAGACTTGGCAGCCGCCTCCAGGGCTCTATCCTCTGGAACTCGTCCCCTTGGAAGGGGCCTGGCCCAGGTGCCAGGTTCGGCTGGTCGGCCAGCCTCCTTTGGAGAAAGCAGGCAAGCCGAGCCAGGCTTGCAGTGGCCCTGGCGTGACACCTGCCACCTCAGGCAGAGGGCCTCCCGCGTGCCCCCCATGGCGGGTTTCTCCCCGGAGCCGTGGCCTGGGCACTAGGAAGGCCGGGCCTCCCCGACTCCCGGGAGGAGGGGCTAGCCCAGTTGCGCGCTGGCCCCCAAACCCTCTGGTGCCATCTGCCTGTCTCGGCACTTCTGACTCCACAGAGCCTTTCCTACATCTGGGCTGCCTGCCGTGGCAAAGTGCAGGCGTGGGGTGAGGCCATGGCTTTGTCTTTCCAGGAAAAAA
The DNA here is from genome assembly GCF_020826845.1 of Diceros bicornis minor. Lineage (NCBI taxonomy): Eukaryota > Metazoa > Chordata > Mammalia > Perissodactyla > Rhinocerotidae > Diceros > Diceros bicornis. Next base: position 64,740 of record NW_026691312.1, read on the forward strand.
TGAGCCCCTGGCCGAAGCAGCAGGCCCAGGCAGAGCCTTGAGCTTGAAGCCCAGTAGGTCTGTGGCCCTCAGGGCCAGAGCAATGCTTTCAAGGCAGGGCAGCGGCCTGCAAGCTGAGTGGGAGTGGGGGAGGGGAGGGAGACAGCTGAAGCCGAGTCCAGAAGGGCGGCGATGGAAGAGCTGCAGCTGGGTCAGAGCCTGGAGGGAGGGCGGGGCCTTCACTGAGGACCCCCCCGCCCCCCGAGGCCAGCCCTAGGCCCCGGCGGTCGCGCATGCGCCCTTGGCCTGTGCGGTGTGTGGGGGCTTGAACCCAAGCCCGCAGGGCTCCCGGAGCGGCCAGAGAAAGAAGGGCCCATGGAGAGGTAGGCGAGGTGGGCAGGGGGCGCCACCTTACTCTCCTCAGCTCCCTGAGGGAGAGAGAGAGAGACAGAGACAGAGAGAGAGATCCCTGACCTCTGAGTCTCTGCCTCCACCGCTGGCTGGTGCCAACTCACGCGCCATCCCACTTCCAGCCATCACCCCCACGCCTGCCCCGGGGCCAGCCCCACCACAGAGAGGCCGGTTGGTTCCTGCTCACCTCTGTGCCGTCCCTTCCCGACCTGACCCCAGTGCAGGGGATAAGCTTCAGACAAGTCTTTCCATGTCCCTCTGAATGACAATAGACTTCCTCCCCTCTCCCATTCCACAGGCCCACCCACCCGGGACATCTACCTTTGTCATTAGCTCAGGAGAGGATGCAAGATGAGAATCTCTGCTATTGTGTGGGGAGACTCAGTTTCCCGGGTTTCCCCCATGGACACATGTTCTTCAGCTGGGTCTGATTTTCTCCAGACAAGCTGTCTTGGGAAGGATTTGGCCAGCCCTAAGAACCTGAAGGGAAAGGGCGGAGGGGGGTTCTCTCTCTGCCCCCGACAGCCCCGAGCTGGGTCGGTCCCTCAGACCTGGCCAGGGGCAGCCCATCCCCCGGCGCCCTTCCCCGGGGCATCCAAGGGCAGGCTCGGCGCCAGACCCACCCCGCTCGCCACTGCCCGACCATCGTCCTCCCTCGGGGGGCCTGGGCAGGACAGGGACCCGGCTGTGGGAGGCCTCCAGATCTCAGGCCTGGCACACCGTTTACCAGGCTGCTTCCTCCTCTGACGGGGGCCCAGCACACGCCCCAGGAGACTTGGCAGCCGCCCCCAGGGCTCTATCCTCTGGAACTCGTCCCCTTGGAAGGGGCCTGGCCCAGGTGCCAGGTTCGGCTGGTCGGCCAGCCTCCTTTGGAGAAAGCAGGCAAGCCGAGCCAGGCTTGCAGTGGCCCTGGCGTGACACCTGCCACCTCAGGCAGAGGGCCTCCCGCGTGCCCTCCATGGCGGGTTTCTCCCCGGAGCCGTGGCCTGGGCACTAGGAAGGCCGGGCCTCCCCGACTCCCGGGAGGAGGGGCTAGCCCAGTTGCGCCCTGGCCCCCAAACCCTCTGGTGCCATCTGCCTGTCTCGGCACTTCTGACTCCACAGAGCCTTTCCTACATCTGGGCTGCCTGCCGTGGCAAAGTGCAGGCGTGGGGTGAGGCCATGGCTTTGTCTTTCCAGGAAAAAATGAGCCCCTGGCCGAAGCAGCAGGCCCAGGCAGAGCCTTGAGCTTGACGCCCAGTAGGTCTGTGGCCCTCAGGGCCAGAGCAATGCTTTCAAGGCAGGGAAGCAGCCTGCAAGCTGAGTGGGAGTGGGGGAGGGGAGGGAGACAGCTGAAGCCGAGTCCAGAAGGGCGGCGATGGAAGAGCTGCAGCTGGGTCAGAGCCTGGAGGGAGGGCGGGGCCTTCACTGAGGACCCCCCCGCCCCCCGAGGCCAGCCCTAGGCCCCGGCGGTCGCGCATGCGCCCTTGGCAGGTGCGGTGTGTGGGGGCTTGAACCCAAGCCCGCAGGGCTCCCGGAGCGGCCAGAGAAAGAAGGGCCCATGGAGAGGTAGGCGAGGTGGGCAGGGGGCGCCACCTTACTCTCCTCAGCTCCCTGAGGGAGAGAGAGAGAGACAGAGACAGAGAGAGAGATCCCTGACCTCTGAGTCTCTGCCTCCACCGCTGGCTGGTGCCAACTCACGCGCCATCCCACTTCCAGCCATCACCCCCACGCCTGCCCCGGGGCCAGCCCCACCACAGAGAGGCCGGTTGGTTCCTGCTCACCTCTGTGCCGTCCCTTCCCGACCTGACCCCAGTGCAGGGGATAAGCTTCAGACAAGTCTTTCCATGTCCCTCTGCATGACAATAGACTTCCTCCCCTCTCCCATTCCACAGGCCCAGCCACCCGGGACATCCACCTTTGTCATTAGCTCAGGAGAGGATGCAAGATGAGAATCTCTGCTATTGTGTGGGGAGACTCAGTTTCCCGGGTTTCCCCCATGGACACATGTTCTTCAGCTGGGTCTGATTTTCTCCAGACAAGCTGTCTTGGGAAGGATTTGGCCAGCCCTAAGAACCTGAAGGGAAAGGGTGGAGGGGGGTTCTCTCTCTGCCCCCGACAGCCCCGAGCTGGGTCGGTCCCTCAGACCTGGCCAGGGGCAGCCCATCCCCCGGCGCCCTTCCCCGGGGCATCCAAGGGCAGGCTCGGCGCCAGCCCCACCCCGCTCGCCACTGCCCGACCATCGTCCTCCCTCGGGGGGCCTGGGCAGGACAGGGTCCCGGCTGTGGGAGGCCTCCAGATCTCAGGCCTGGCACACCGTTTACCAGGCTGCTTCCTCCTCTGACGGGGGCCCAGCACACGCCCCAGGAGACTTGGCAGCCGCCCCCAGGGCTCTATCCTCTGCAACTCGTCCCCTTGGAAGGGGCCTGGCCCAGGTGCCAGGTTCGGCTGGTCGGCCAGCCTCCTTTGGAGAAAGCAGGCAAGCCGAGCCAGGCTTGCAGTGGCCCTGGCGTGACACCTGCCACCTCAGGCAGAGGGCCTCCCGCGTGCCCTCCATGGCGGGTTTCTCCCCGGAGCCGTGGCCTGGGCACTAGGAAGGCCGGGCCTCCCCGACTCCCGGGAGGAGGGGCTAGCCCAGTTGCGCGCTGGCCCCCAAACCCTCTGGTGCCATCTGCCTGTCTCGGCACTTCTGACTCCACAGAGCCTTTCCTACATCTGGGCTGCCTGCCGTGGCAAAGTGCAGGCGTGGGGTGAGGCCATGGCTTTGTCTTTCCAGGAATAAATGAGCCCCTGGCCGAAGCAGCAGGCCCAGGCAGAGCCTTGAGCTTGAAGCCCAGTAGGTCTGTGGCCCTCAGGGCCAGAGCAATGCTGTCAAGACAGGGAAGCGGCCTGCAAGCTGAGTGGGAGTGGGGGAGGGGAGGGAGACAGCTGAAGCCGAGTCCAGAAGGGCGGCGATGGAAGAGCTGCAGCTGGGTCAGAGCCTGGAGGGAGGGCGGGGCCTTCACTGAGGACCCCCCCGCCCCCCGAGGCCAGCCCTAGGCCCCGGCGGTCGCGCATGCGCCCTTGGCAGGTGCGGTGTGTGGGGGCTTGAACCCAAGCCCGCAGGGCTCCCGGAGCGGCCAGAGAAAGAAGGGCCCATGGAGAGGTAGGCGAGGTGGGCAGGGGGCGCCACCTTACTCTCCTCAGCTCCCTGAGGGAGAGAGAGAGAGACAGAGACAGAGAGAGAGATCCCTGACCTCTGAGTCTCTGCCTCCACCGCTGGCTGGTGCCAACTCACGCGCCATCCCACTTCCAGCCATCACCCCCACGCCTGCCCCGGGGCCAGCCCCACCACAGAGAGGCCGGTTGGTTCCTGCTCACCTCTGTGCCGTCCCTTCCCGACCTGACCCCAGTGCAGGGGATAAGCTTCAGACAAGTCTTTCCATGTCCCTCTGCATGACAATAGACTTCCTCCCCTCTCCCATTCCACAGGCCCAGCCACCCAGGACATCCACCTTTGTCATTAGCTCAGGAGAGGATGCAAGATGAGAATCTCTGCTATTGTGTGGGGAGACTCAGTTTCCCGGGTTTCCCCCATGGACACATGTTCTTCAGCTGGGTCTGATTTTCTCCAGACAAGCTGTCTTGGGAAGGATTTGGCCAGCCCTAAGAACCTGAAGGGAAAGGGCGGAGGGGGGTTCTCTCTCTGCCCCCGACAGCCCCGAGCTGGGTCGGTCCCTCAGACCTGGCCAGGGGCAGCCCATCCCCCGGCGCCCTTCCCCGGGGCATCCAAGGGCAGGCCCGGCGCCAGCCCCACCCCGCTCGCCACTGCCCGACCATCGTCCTCCCTCGGGGGGCCTGGGCAGGACAGGGACCCGGGTGTGGGAGGCCTCCAGATCTCAGGCCTGGCACACCGTTTACCAGGCTGCTTCCTCCTCTGACGGGGGCCCAGCACACGCCCCAGGAGACTTGGCAGCCGCCCCCAGGGCTCTATCCTCTGCAACTCGTCCCCTTGGAAGGGGCCTGGCCCAGGTGCCAGGTTCGGCTGGTCGGCCAGCCTCCTTTGGAGAAAGCAGGCAAGCCGAGCCAGGCTTGCAGTGGCCCTGGCGTGACACCTGCCACCTCAGGCAGAGGGCCTCCCGCGTGCCCTCCATGGCGGGTTTCTCCCCGGAGCCATGGCCTGGGCACTAGGAAGGCCGGGCCTCCCCGACTCCCGGGAGGAGGGGCTAGCCCAGTTGCGCGCTGGCCCCCAAACCCTCTGGTGCCATCTGCCTGTCTCGGCACTTCTGACTCCACAGAGCCTTTCCTACATCTGGGCTGCCTGCCGTGGCAAAGTGCAGGCGTGTGGTGAGGCCATGGCTTTGTCTTTCCAGGAAAAAATGAGCCCCTGGCCGAAGCAGCAGGCCCAGGCAGAGCCTTGAGCTTGAAGCCCAGTAGGTCTGTGGCCCTCAGGGCCAGAGCAATGCTGTCAAGGCAGGGAAGCGGCCTGCAAGCTGAGTGGGAGTGGGGGAGGGGAGGGAGACAGCTGAAGCCGAGTCCAGAAGGGCGGCGATGGAAGAGCTGCAGCTGGGTCAGAGCCTGGAGGGAGGGCGGGGCCTTCACTGAGGACGCCCCCGCCCCCCGAGGCCAGCCCTAGGCCCCGGCGGTCGCGCATGCGCCCTTGGCCTGTGCGGTGTGTGGGGGCTTGAACCCAAGCCCGCAGGGCTCCCGGAGCGGCCAGAGAAAGAAGGGCCCATGGAGAGGTAGGCGAGGTGGGCAGGGGGCGCCACCTTACTCTCCTCAGCTCCCTGAGGGAGAGAGAGAGAGACAGAGACAGAGAGAGAGATCCCTGACCTCTGAGTCTCTGCCTCCACCGCTGGCTGGTGCCAACTCACGCGCCATCCCACTTCCAGCCATCACCCCCACGCCTGCCCCGGGGCCAGCCCCACCACAGAGAGGCCGGTTGGTTCCTGCTCACCTCTGTGCCGTCCCTTCCCGACCTGACCCCAGTGCAGGGGATAAGCTTCAGACAAGTCTTTCCATGTCCCTCTGCATGACAATAGACTTCCTCCCCTCTCCCATTCCACAGGCCCACCCACCCGGGACATCCACCTTTGTCATTAGCTCAGGAGAGGATGCAAGATGAGAATCTCTGCTATTGTGTGGGGAGACTCAGTTTCCCGGGTTTCCCCCATGGACACATGTTCTTCAGCTGGGTCTGATTTTCTCCAGACAAGCTGTCTTGGGAAGGATTTGGCCAGCCCTAAGAACCTGAAGGGAAAGGGCGGAGGGGGGTTCTCTCTCTGCCCCCGACAGCCCCGAGCTGGGTCGGTCCCTCAGACCTGGCCAGGGGCAGCCCATCCCCCGGCGCCCTTCCCCGGGGCATCCAAGGGCAGGCCCGGCGCCAGCCCCACCCCGCTCGCCACTGCCCGACCATCGTGCTCCCTCGGGGGGCCTGGGCAGGACAGGGACCCGGCTGTGGGAGGCCTCCAGATCTCAGGCCTGGCACACCGTTTACCAGGCTGCTTCCTCCTCTGACGGGGGCCCAGCACACGCCCCAGGAGACTTGGCAGCCGCCCCCAGGGCTCTATCCTCTGGAACTCGTCCCCTTGGAAGGGGCCTGGCCCAGGTGCCAGGTTCGGCTGGTCGGCCAGCCTCCTTTGGAGAAAGCAGGCAAGCCGAGCCAGGCTTGCAGTGGCCCTGGCGTGACACCTGCCACCTCAGGCAGAGGGCCTCCCGCGTGCCCTCCATGGCGGGTTTCTCCCCGGAGCCGTGGCCTGGGCACTAGGAAGGCCGGGCCTCCCCGACTCCCGGGAGGAGGGGCTAGCCCAGTTGCGCGCTGGCCCCCAAACCCTCTGGTGCCATCTGCCTGTCTCGGCACTTCTGACTCCACAGAGCCTTTCCTACATCTGGGCTGCCTGCCGTGGCAAAGTGCAGGCGTGGGGTGAGGCCATGGCTTTGTCTTTCCAGGAATAAATGAGCCCCTGGCCGAAGCAGCAGGCCCAGGCAGAGCCTTGAGCTTGAAACCCAGTAGGTCTGTGGCCCTCAGGGCCAGAGCAATGCTGTCAAGGCAGGGAAGCGGCCTGCAAGCTGAGTGGGAGTGGGGGAGGGGAGGGAGACAGCTGAAGCCGAGTTCAGAAGGGCGGCGATGGAAGAGCTGCAGCTGGGTCAGAGCCTGGAGGGAGGGCGGGGCCTTCACTGAGGACCCCCCCCGCCACCCGAGGCCAGCCCTAGGCCCCGGCGGTCGCGCATGCGCCCTTGGCCTGTGCGGTGTGTGGGGGCTTGAACCCAAGCCCGCAGGGCTACCGGAGCGGCCAGAGAAAGAAGGGCCCATGGAGAGGTAGGCGAGGTGGGCAGGGGGCGCCACCTTACTCTCCTCAGCTCCCTGAGGGAGAGAGAGAGAGACAGAGACAGAGAGAGAGATCCCTGACCTCTGAGTCTCTGCCTCCACCGCTGGCTGGTGCCAACTCACGCGCCATCCCACTTCCAGCCATCACCCCCACGCCTGCCCCGGGGCCAGCCCCACCACAGACAGGCCGGTTGGTTCCTGCTCACCTCTGTGCCGTCCCTTCCCGACCTGACCCCAGTGCAGGGGATAAGCTTCAGACAAGTCTTTCCATGTCCCTCTGCATGACAATAGACTTCCTCCCCTCTCCCATTCCACAGGCCCACCCACCCGGGACATCCACCTTTGTCATTAGCTCAGGAGAGGATGCAAGATGAGAATCTCTGCTATTGTGTGGGGAGACTCAGTTTCCCGGGTTTCCCCCATGGACACATGTTCTTCAGCTGGGTCTGATTTTCTCCAGACAAGCTGTCTTGGGAAGGATTTGGCCAGCCCTAAGAACCTGAAGGGAAAGGGCGGAGGGGGGTTCTCTCTCTGCCCCCGACAGCCCCGAGCTGGGTCGGTCCCTCAGACCTGGCCAGGGGCAGCCCATCCCCCGGCGCCCTTCCCCGGGGCATCCAAGGGCAGGCTCGGCGCCAGCCCCACCCCGCTCGCCACTGCCCGACCATCGTCCTCCCTCGGGGGGCCTGGGCAGGACAGGGTCCCGGCTGTGGGAGGCCTCCAGATCTCAGGCCTGGCACAACCGTTTACCAGGCTGCTTCCTCCTCTGACGGGGGCCCAGCACACGCCCCAGGAGACTTGGCAGCCGCCCCCAGGGCTCTATCCTCTGCAACTCGTCCCCTTGGAAGGGGCCTGGCCCAGGTGCCAGGTTCGGCTGGTCGGCCAGCCTCCTTTGGAGAAAGCAGGCAAGCCGAGCCAGGCTTGCAGTGGCCCTGGCGTGACACCTGCCACCTCAGGCAGAGGGCCTCCCGCGTGCCCTCCATGGCGGGTTTCTCCCCGGAGCCGTGGCCTGGGCACTAGGAAGGCCGGGCCTCCCCGACTCCCGGGAGGAGGGGCTAGCCCAGTTGCGCGCTGGCCCCCAAACCCTCTGGTGCCATCTGCCTGTCTCGGCACTTCTGACTCCACAGAGCCTTTCCTACATCTGGGCTGCCTGCCGTGGCAAAGTGCAGGCGTGGGGTGAGGCCATGGCTTTGTCTTTCCAGGAATAAATGAGCCCCTGGCCGAAGCAGCAGGCCCAGGCAGAGCCTTGAGCTTGAAGCCCAGTAGGTCTGTGGCCCTCAGGGCCAGAGCAATGCTGTCAAGACAGGGAAGCGGCCTGCAAGCTGAGTGGGAGTGGGGGAGGGGAGGGAGACAGCTGAAGCCGAGTCCAGAAGGGCGGCGATGGAAGAGCTGCAGCTGGGTCAGAGCCTGGAGGGAGGGCGGGGCCTTCACTGAGGACCCCCCCGCCCCCCGAGGCCAGCCCTAGGCCCCGGCGGTCGCGCATGCGCCCTTGGCAGGTGCGGTGTGTGGGGGCTTGAACCCAAGCCCGCAGGGCTCCCGGAGCGGCCAGAGAAAGAAGGGCCCATGGAGAGGTAGGCGAGGTGGGCAGGGGGCGCCACCTTACTCTCCTCAGCTCCCTGAGGGAGAGAGAGAGAGACAGAGACAGAGAGAGAGATCCCTGACCTCTGAGTCTCTGCCTCCACCGCTGGCTGGTGCCAACTCACGCGCCATCCCACTTCCAGCCATCACCCCCACGCCTGCCCCGGGGCCAGCCCCACCACAGAGAGGCCGGTTGGTTCCTGCTCACCTCTGTGCCGTCCCTTCCCGACCTGACCCCAGTGCAGGGGATAAGCTTCAGACAAGTCTTTCCATGTCCCTCTGCATGACAATAGACTTCCTCCCCTCTCCCATTCCACAGGCCCAGCCACCCGGGACATCCACCTTTGTCATTAGCTCAGGAGAGGATGCAAGATGAGAATCTCTGCTATTGTGTGGGGAGACTCAGTTTCCCGGGTTTCCCCCATGGACACATGTTCTTCAGCTGGGTCTGATTTTCTCCAGACAAGCTGTCTTGGGAAGGATTTGGCCAGCCCTAAGAACCTGAAGGGAAAGGGCGGAGGGGGGTTCTCTCTCTGCCCCCGACAGCCCCGAGCTGGGTCGGTCCCTCAGACCTGGCCAGGGGCAGCCCATCCCCCGGCGCCCTTCCCCGGGGCATCCAAGGGCAGGCTCGGCGCCAGCCCCACCCCGCTCGCCACTGCCCGACCATCGTCCTCCCTCGGGGGGCCTGGGCAGGACAGGGTCCCGGCTGTGGGAGGCCTCCAGATCTCAGGCCTGGCACACCGTTTACCAGGCTGCTTCCTCCTCTGACGGGGGCCCAGCACACGCCCCAGGAGACTTGGCAGCCGCCCCCAGGGCTCTATCCTCTGCAACTCGTCCCCTTGGAAGGGGCCTGGCCCAGGTGCCAGGTTCGGCTGGTCGGCCAGCCTCCTTTGGAGAAAGCAGGCAAGCCGAGCCAGGCTTGCAGTGGCCCTGGCGTGACACCTGCCACCTCAGGCAGAGGGCCTCCCGCGTGCCCTCCATGGCGGGTTTCTCCCCGGAGCCGTGGCCTGGGCACTAGGAAGGCCGGGCCTCCCCGACTCCCGGGAGGAGGGGCTAGCCCAGTTGCGCGCTGGCCCCCAAACCCTCTGGTGCCATCTGCCTGTCTCGGCACTTCTGACTCCACAGAGCCTTTCCTACATCTGGGCTGCCTGCCTTGGCAAAGTGCAGGCGTGGGGTGAGGCCATGGCTTTGTCTTTCCAGGAATAAATGAGCCCCTGGCCGAAGCAGCAGGCCCAGGCAGAGCCTTGAGCTTGAAGCCCAGTAGGTCTGTGGCCCTCAGGGCCAGAGCAATGCTGTCAAGACAGGGAAGCGGCCTGCAAGCTGAGTGGGAGTGGGGGGAGGGGAGGGAGACAGCTGAAGCCGAGTCCAGAAGGGCGGCGATGGAAGAGCTGCAGCTGGGTCAGAGCCTGGAGGGAGGGCGGGGCCTTCACTGAGGACCCCCCCGCCCCCCGAGGCCAGCCCTAGGCCCCGGCGGTCGCGCATGCGCCCTTGGCAGGTGCGGTGTGTGGGGGCTTGAACCCAAGCCCGCAGGGCTCCCGGAGCGGCCAGAGAAAGAAGGGCCCATGGAGAGGTAGGCGAGGTGGGCAGGGGGCGCCACCTTACTCTCCTCAGCTCCCTGAGGGAGAGAGAGAGAGACAGAGACAGAGAGAGAGATCCCTGACCTCTGAGTCTCTGCCTCCACCGCTGGCTGGTGCCAACTCACGCGCCATCCCACTTCCAGCCATCACCCCCACGCCTGCCCCGGGGCCAGCCCCACCACAGAGAGGCCGGTTGGTTCCTGCTCACCTCTGTGCCGTCCCTTCCCGACCTGACCCCAGTGCAGGGGATAAGCTTCAGACAAGTCTTTCCATGTCCCTCTGCATGACAATAGACTTCCTCCCCTCTCCCATTCCACAGGCCCACCCACCCGGGACATCCACCTTTGTCATTAGCTCAGGAGAGGATGCAAGATGAGAATCTCTGCTATTGTGTGGGGAGACTCAGTTTCCCGGGTTTCCCCCATGGACACATGTTCTTCAGCTGGGTCTGATTTTCTCCAGACAAGCTGTCTTGGGAAGGATTTGGCCAGCCCTAAGAACCTGAAGGGAAAGGGCGGAGGGGGGTTCTCTCTCTGCCCCCGACAGCCCCGAGCTGGGTCGGTCCCTCAGACCTGGCCAGGGGCAGCCCATCCCCCGGCGCCCTTCCCCGGGGCATCCAAGGGCAGGCCCGGCGCCAGCCCCACCCCGCTCGCCACTGCCCGACCATCGTCCTCCCTCGGGGGGCCTGGGCAGGACAGGGACCCGGGTGTGGGAGGCCTCCAGATCTCAGGCCTGGCACACCGTTTACCAGGCTGCTTCCTCCTCTGACGGGGGCCCAGCACACGCCCCAGGAGACTTGGCAGCCGCCCCCAGGGCTCTAGCCTCTGGAACTCGTCCCCTTGGAAGGGGCCTGGCCCAGGTGCCAGGTTCGGCTGGTCGGCCAGCCTCCTTTGGAGAAAGCAGGCAAGCCGAGCCAGGCTTGCAGTGGCCCTGGCGTGATACCTGCCACCTCAGGCAGAGGGCCTCCCGCGTGCCCTCCATGGCGGGTTTCTCCCCGGAGCCGTGGCCTGGGCACTAGGAAGGCCGGGCCTCCCCGACTCCCGGGAGGAGGGGCTAGCCCAGTTGCGCCCTGGCCCCCAAACCCTCTGGTGCCATCTGCCTGTCTCGGCACTTCTGACTCCACAGAGCCTTTCCTACATCTGGGCTGCCTGCCGTGGCAAAGTGCAGGCGTGGGGTGAGGCCATGGCTTTGTCTTTCCAGGAAAAAATGAGCCCCTGGCCGAAGCAGCAGGCCCAGGCAGAGCCTTGAGTTTGAAGCCCGGTAGGTCTGTGGCCCTCAGGGCCAGAGCAATGCTGTCAAGGCAGGGAAGCGGCCTGCAAGCTGAGTGGGAGTGGGGGAGGGGAGGGAGACAGCTGAAGCCGAGTCCAGAAGGGCGGCGATGGAAGAGCTGCAGCTGGGTCAGAGCCTGGAGGGAGGGCGGGGCCTTCACTGAGGACCCCCCCGCCCCCCGAGGCCAGCCCTAGGCCCCGGCGGTCGCGCATGCGCCCTTGGCCTGTGCGGTGTGTGGGGGCTTGAACCCAAGCCCGCAGGGCTCCCGGAGCGGCCAGAGAAAGAAGGGCCCATGGAGAGGTAGGCGAGGTGGGCAGGGGGCGCCACCTTACTCTCCTCAGCTCCCTGAGGGAGAGAGAGAGAGACAGAGACAGAGAGAGAGATCCCTGACCTCTGAGTCTCTGCCTCCACCGCTGGCTGGTGCCAACTCACGCGCCATCCCACTTCCAGCCATCACCCCCACGCCTGCCCCGGGGCCAGCCCCACCACAGAGAGGCCGGTTGGTTCCTGCTCACCTCTGTGCCGTCCCTTCCCGACCTGACCCCAGTGCAGGGGATAAGCTTCAGACAAGTCTTTCCATGTCCCTCTGCATGACAATAGACTTCCTCCCCTCTCCCATTCCACAGGCCCACCCACCCGGGACATCCACCTTTGTCATTAGCTCAGGAGAGGATGCAAGATGAGAATCTCTGCTATTGTGTGGGGAGACTCAGTTTCCCGGGTTTCCCCCATGGACACATGTTCTTCAGCTGGGTCTGATTTTCTCCAGACAAGCTGTCTTGGGAAGGATTTGGCCAGCCCTAAGAACCTGAAGGGAAAGGGCGGAGGGGGGTTCTCTCTCTGCCCCCGACAGCCCCGAGCTGGGTCGGTCCCTCAGACCTGGCCAGGGGCAGCCCATCCCCCGGCGCCCTTCCCCGGGGCATCCAAGGGCAGGCTCGGCGCCAGCCCCACCCCGCTCGCCACTGCCCGACCATCGTCCTCCCTCGGGGGGCCTGGGCAGGACAGGGACCCGGGTGTGGGAGGCCTCCAGATCTCAGGCCTGGCACACCGTTTACCAGGCTGCTTCCTCCTCTGACGGGGGCCCAGCACACGCCCCAGGAGACTTGGCAGCCGCCCCCAGGGCTCTATCCTCTGCAACTCGTCCCCTTGGAAGGGGCCTGGCCCAGGTGCCAGGTTCGGCTGGTCGGCCAGCCTCCTTTGGAGAAAGCAGGCAAGCCGAGCCAGGCTTGCAGTGGCCCTGGCGTGACACCTGCCACCTCAGGCGGAGGGCCTCCCGCGTGCCCTCCATGGCGGGTTTCTCCCCGGAGCCGTGGCCTGGGCACTAGGAAGGCCGGGCCTCCCCGACTCCCGGGAGGAGGGGCTAGCCCAGTTGCGCGCTGGCCCCCAAACCCTCTGGTGCCATCTGCCTGTCTCGGCACTTCTGACTCCACAGAGCCTTTCCTACATCTGGGCTGCCTGCCGTGGCAAAGTGCAGGCGTGGGGTGAGGCCATGGCTTTGTCTTTCCAGGAAAAAATGAGCCCCTGGCCGAAGCAGCAGGCCCAGGCAGAGCCTTGAGCTTGAAGCCCAGTAGGTCTGTGGCCCTCAGGGCCAGAGCAATGCTGTCAAGGCAGGGAAGCGGCCTGCAAGCTGAGTGGGAGTGGGGGAGGGGAGGGAGACAGCTGAAGCCGAGTCCAGAAGGGCGGCGATGGAAGAGCTGCAGCTGGGTCAGAGCCTGGAGGGAGGGCGGGGCCTTCACTGAGGACCCCCCCGCCCCCCGAGGCCAGCCCTAGGCCCCGGCGGTCGCGCATGCGCCCTTGGCCTGTGCGGTGTGTGGGGGCTTGAACCCAAGCCCGCAGGGCTCCCGGAGCGGCCAGAGAAAGAAGGGCCCATGGAGAGGTAGGCGAGGTGGGCAGGGGGCGCCACCTTACTCTCCTCAGCTCCCTGAGGGAGAGAGAGAGAGACAGAGACAGAGAGAGAGATCCCTGACCTCTGAGTCTCTGCCTCCACCGCTGGCTGGTGCCAACTCACGCGCCATCCCACTTCCAGCCATCACCCCCACGCCTGCCCCGGGGCCAGCCCCACCACAGAGAGGCCGGTTGGTTCCTGCTCACCTCTGTGCCGTCCCTTCCCGACCTGACCCCAGTGCAGGGGATAAGCTTCAGACAAGTCTTTCCATGTCCCTCTGCATGACAATAGACTTCCTCCCCTCTCCCATTCCACAGGCCCACCCACCCGGGACATCCACCTTTGTCATTAGCTCAGGAGAGGATGCAAGATGAGAATCTCTGCTATTGTGTGGGGAGACTCAGTTTCCCGGGTTTCCCCCATGGACACATGTTCTTCAGCTGGGTCTGATTTTCTCCAGACAAGCTGTCTTGGGAAGGATTTGGCCAGCCCTAAGAACCTGAAGGGAAAGGGCGGAGGGGGGTTCTCTCTCTGCCCCCGACAGCCCCGAGCTGGGTCGGTCCCTCAGACCTGGCCAGGGGCAGCCCATCCCCCGGCGCCCTTCCCCGGGGCATCCAAGGGCAGGCCCGGCGCCAGCCCCACCCCGCTCGCCACTGCCCGACCATCGTCCTCCCTCGGGGGGCCTGGGCAGGACAGGGACCCGGGTGTGGGAGGCCTCCAGATCTCAGGCCTGGCACACCGTTTACCAGGCTGCTTCCTCCTCTGACGGGGGCCCAGCACACGCCCCAGGAGACTTGGCAGCCGCCCCCAGGGCTCTATCCTCTGGAACTCGTCCCCTTGGAAGGGGCCTGGCCCAGGTGCCAGGTTCGGCTGGTCGGCCAGCCTCCTTTGGAGAAAGCAGGCAAGCCGAGCCAGGCTTGCAGTGGCCCTGGCGTGACACCTGCCACCTCAGGCGGAGGGCCTCCCGCGTGCCCTCCATGGCGGGTTTCTCCCCGGAGCCGTGGCCTGGGCACTAGGAAGGCCGGGCCTCCCCGACTCCCGGGAGGAGGGGCTAGCCCAGTTGCGCCCTGGCCCCCAAACCCTCTGGTGCCATCTGCCTGTCTCGGCACTTCTGACTCCACAGAGCCTTTCCTACATCTGGGCTGCCTGCCGTGGCAAAGTGCAGGCGTGGGGTGAGGCCATGGCTTTGTCTTTCCAGGAAAAAATGAGCCCCTGGCCGAAGCAGCAGGCCCAGGCAGAGCCTTGAGCTTGAAGCCCAGTAGGTCTGTGGCCCTCAGGGCCAGAGCAATGCTGTCAAGGCAGGGAAGCGGCCTGCAAGCTGAGTGGGAGTGGGGGAGGGGAGGGAGACAGCTGAAGCCGAGTCCAGAAGGGCGGCGATGGAAGAGCTGCAGCTGGGTCAGAGCCTGGAGGGAGGGCGGGGCCTTCACTGAGGACCCCCCCCGCCCCCCGAGGCCAGCCCTAGGCCCCGGCGGTCGCGCATGCGCCCTTGGCCTGTGCGGTGTGTGGGGGCTTGAACCCAAGCCCGCAGGGCTCCCGGAGCGGCCAGAGAAAGAAGGGCCCATGGAGAGGTAGGCGAGGTGGGCAGGGGGCGCCACCTTACTCTCCTCAGCTCCCTGAGGGAGAGAGAGAGAGACAGAGACAGAGAGAGAGATCCCTGACCTCTGAGTCTCTGCCTCCACCGCTGGCTGGTGCCAACTCACGCGCCATCCCACTTCCAGCCATCACCCCCACGCCTGCCCCGGGGCCAGCCCCACCACAGAGAGGCCGGTTGGTTCCTGCTCACCTCTGTGCCGTCCCTTCCCGACCTGACCCCAGTGCAGGGGATAAGCTTCAGACAAGTCTTTCCATGTCCCTCTGCATGACAATAGACTTCCTCCCCTCTCCCATTCCACAGGCCCACCCACCCGGGACATCCACCTTTGTCATTAGCTCAGGAGAGGATGCAAGATGAGAATCTCTGCTATTGTGTGGGGAGACTCAGTTTCCCGGGTTTCCCCCATGGACACATGTTCTTCAGCTGGGTCTGATTTTCTCCAGACAAGCTGTCTTGGGAAGGATTTGGCCAGCCCTAAGAACCTGAAGGGAAAGGGCGGAGGGGGGTTCTCTCTCTGCCCCCGACAGCCCCGAGCTGGGTCGGTCCCTCAGACCTGGCCAGGGGCAGCCCATCCCCCGGCGCCCTTCCCCGGGGCATCCAAGGGCAGGCCCGGCGCCAGCCCCACCCCGCTCGCCACTGCCCGACCATCGTCCTCCCTCGGGGGGCCTGGGCAGGACAGGGACCCGGGTGTGGGAGGCCTCCAGATCTCAGGCCTGGCACACCGTTTACCAGGCTGCTTCCTCCTCTGACGGGGGCCCAGCACACGCCCCAGGAGACTTGGCAGCCGCCCCCAGGGCTCTATCCTCTGGAACTCGTCCCCTTGGAAGGGGCCTGGCCCAGGTGCCAGGTTCGGCTGGTCGGCCAGCCTCCTTTGGAGAAAGCAGGCAAGCCGAGCCAGGCTTGCAGTGGCCCTGGCGTGACACCTGCCACCTCAGGCAGAGGGCCTCCCGCGTGCCCTCCATGGCGGGTTTCTCCCCGGAGCCGTGGCCTGGGCACTAGGAAGGCCGGGCCTCCCCGACTCCCGGGAGGAGGGGCTAGCCCAGTTGCGCGCTGGCCCCCAAACCCTCTGGTGCCATCTGCCTGTCTCGGCACTTCTGACTCCACAGAGCCTTTCCTACATCTGGGCTGCCTGCCGTGGCAAAGTGCAGGCGTGGGGTGAGGCCATGGCTTTGTCTTTCCAGGAAAAAATGAGCCCCTGGCCGAAGCAGCAGGCCCAGGCAGAGCCTTGAGCTTGAAGCCCAGTAGGTCTGTGGCCCTCAGGGCCAGAGCAATGCTGTCAAGGCAGGGAAGCGGCCTGCAAGCTGAGTGGGAGTGGGGGAGGGGAGGGAGACAGCTGAAGCCGAGTCCAGAAGGGCGGCGATGGAAGAGCTGCAGCTGGGTCAGAGCCTGGAGGGAGGGCGGGGCCTTCACTGAGGACCCCCCCGCCCCCCGAGGCCAGCCCTAGGCCCCGGCGGTCGCGCATGCGCCCTTGGCCTGTGCGGTGTGTGGGGGCTTGAACCCAAGCCCGCAGGGCTCCCGGAGCGGCCAGAGAAAGAAGGGCCCATGGAGAGGTAGGCGAGGTGGGCAGGGGGCGCCACCTTACTCTCCTCAGCTCCCTGAGGGAGAGAGAGAGAGACAGAGACAGAGAGAGAGATCCCTGACCTCTGAGTCTCTGCCTCCACCGCTGGCTGGTGCCAACTCACGCGCCATCCCACTTCCAGCCATCACCCCCACGCCTGCCCCGGGGCCAGCCCCACCACAGAGAGGCCGGTTGGTTCCTGCTCACCTCTGTGCCGTCCCTTCCCGACCTGACCCCAGTGCAGGGGATAAGCTTCAGACAAGTCTTTCCATGTCCCTCTGCATGACAATAGACTTCCTCCCCTCTCCCATTCCACAGGCCCACCCACCCGGGACATCCACCTTTGTCATTAGCTCAGGAGAGGATGCAAGATGAGAATCTCTGCTATTGTGTGGGGAGACTCAGTTTCCCGGGTTTCCCCCATGGACACATGTTCTTCAGCTGGGTCTGATTTTCTCCAGACAAGCTGTCTTGGGAAGGATTTGGCCAGCCCTAAGAACCTGAAGGGAAAGGGCGGAGGGGGGTTCTCTCTCTGCCCCCGACAGCCCCGAGCTGGGTCGGTCCCTCAGACCTGGCCAGGGGCAGCCCATCCCCCGGCGCCCTTCCCCGGGGCATCCAAGGGCAGGCCCGGCGCCAGCCCCACCCCGCTCGCCACTGCCCGACCATCGTCCTCCCTCGGGGGGCCTGGGCAGGACAGGGACCCGGGTGTGGGAGGCCTCCAGATCTCAGGCCTGGCACACCGTTTACCAGGCTGCTTCCTCCTCTGACGGGGGCCCAGCACACGCCCCAGGAGACTTGGCAGCCGCCCCCAGGGCTCTATCCTCTGGAACTCGTCCCCTTGGAAGGGGCCTGGCCCAGGTGCCAGGTTCGGCTGGTCGGCCAGCCTCCTTTGGAGAAAGCAGGCAAGCCGAGCCAGGCTTGCAGTGGCCCTGGCGTGACACCTGCCACCTCAGGCAGAGGGCCTCCCGCGTGCCCTCCATGGCGGGTTTCTCCCCGGAGCCGTGGCCTGGGCACTAGGAAGGCCGGGCCTCCCCGACTCCCGGGAGGAGGGGCTAGCCCAGTTGCGCGCTGGCCCCCAAACCCTCTGGTGCCATCTGCCTGTCTCGGCACTTCTGACTCCACAGAGCCTTTCCTACATCGGGGCTGCCTGCCGTGGCAAAGTGCAGGCGTGGGGTGAGGCCATGGCTTTGTCTTTCCAGGAAAAAATGAGCCCCTGGCCGAAGCAGCAGGCCCAGGCAGAGCCTTGAGCTTGAAGCCCAGTAGGTCTGTGGCCCTCAGGGCCAGAGCAATGCTGTCAAGGCAGGGAAGCGGCCTGCAAGCTGAGTGGGAGTGGGGGAGGGGAGGGAGACAGCTGAAGCCGAGTCCAGAAGGGCGGCGATGGAAGAGCTGCAGCTGGGTCAGAGCCTGGAGGGAGGGCGGGGCCTTCACTGAGGACCCCCCCGCCCCCCGAGGCCAGCCCTAGGCCCCGGCGGTCGCGCATGCGCCCTTGGCCTGTGCGGTGTGTGGGGGCTTGAACCCAAGCCCGCAGGGCTCCCGGAGCGGCCAGAGAAAGAAGGGCCCATGGAGAGGTAGGCGAGGTGGGCAGGGGGCGCCACCTTACTCTCCTCAGCTCCCTGAGGGAGAGAGAGAGAGACAGAGACAGAGAGAGAGATCCCTGACCTCTGAGTCTCTGCCTCCACCGCTGGCTGGTGCCAACTCACGCGCCATCCCACTTCCAGCCATCACCCCCACGCCTGCCCCGGGGCCAGCCCCACCACAGAGAGGCCGGTTGGTTCCTGCTCACCTCTGTGCCGTCCCTTCCCGACCTGACCCCAGTGCAGGGGATAAGCTTCAGACAAGTCTTTCCATGTCCCTCTGCATGACAATAGACTTCCTCCCCTCTCCCATTCCACAGGCCCACCCACCCGGGACATCCACCTTTGTCATTAGCTCAGGAGAGGATGCAAGATGAGAATCTCTGCTATTGTGTGGGGAGACTCAGTTTCCCGGGTTTCCCCCATGGACACATGTTCTTCAGCTGGGTCTGATTTTCTCCAGACAAGCTGTCTTGGGAAGGATTTGGCCAGCCCTAAGAACCTGAAGGGAAAGGGCGGAGGGGGGTTCTCTCTCTGCCCCCGACAGCCCCGAGCTGGGTCGGTCCCTCAGACCTGGCCAGGGGCAGCCCATCCCCCGGCGCCCTTCCCCGGGGCATCCAAGGGCAGGCCCGGCGCCAGCCCCACCCCGCTCGCCACTGCCCGACCATCGTCCTCCATCGGGGGGCCTGGGCAGGACAGGGACCCGGATGTGGGAGGCCTCCAGATCTCAGGCCTGGAACACCATTTACCAGGCTGCTTCCTCCTCTGACGGGGGCCCAGCACACGCCCCAGGAGACATGGCAGCCGCCCCCAGGGCTCTATCCTCTGGAACTCGTCCCCTTGGAAGGGGCCTGGCCCAGGTGCCAGGTTCGGCTGGTCGGCCAGCCTCCTTTGGAGAAAGCAGGCAAGCCGAGCCAGGCTTGCAGTGGCCCTGGCGTGACACCTGCCACCTCAGGCAGAGGGCCTCCCGCGTGCCCCCCATGGCGGGTTTCTCCCCGGAGCCGTGGCCTGGGCACTAGGAAGGCCGGGCCTCCCCGACTCCCGGGAGGAGGAGCTAGCCCAGTTGCGCGCTGGCCCCCAAACCCTCTGGTGCCATCTGCCTGTCTCGGCACTTCTGACTCCACAGAGCCTTTCCTACATCGGGGCTGCCTGCCGTGGCAAAGTGCAGGCGTGGGGTGAGGCCATGGCTTTGTCTTTCCAGGAAAAAATGAGCCCCTGGCCGAAGCAGCAGGCCCAGGCAGAGCCTTGAGCTTGAAGCCCAGTAGGTCTGTGGCCCTCAGGGCCAGAGCAATGCTGTCAAGGCAGGGAAGCGGCCTGCAAGCTGAGTGGGAGTGGGGGAGGGGAGGGAGACAGCTGAAGCCGAGTCCAGAAGGGCGGCGATGGAAGAGCTGCAGCTGGGTCAGAGCCTGGAGGGAGGGCGGGACCTTCACTGAGGACCCCCCCGCCCCCCGAGGCCAGCCCTAGGCCCCGGCGGTCGCGCATGCGCCCTTGGCCTGTGCGGTGTGTGGGGGCTTGAACCCAAGCCCGCAGGGCTCCCGGAGCGGCCAGAGAAAGAAGGGCCCATGGAGAGGTAGGCGAGGTGGGCAGGGGGTGCCACCTTACTCTCCTCAGCTCCCTGAGGGAGAGAGAGAGAGACAGAGACAGAGAGAGAGATCCCTGACCTCTGAGTCTCTGCCTCCACCGCTGGCTGGTGCCAACTCACGCGCCATCCCACTTCCAGCCATCACCCCCACGCCTGCCCCGGGGCCAGCCCCACCACAGAGAGGCCGGTTGGTTCCTGCTCACCTCTGTGCCGTCCCTTCCCGACCTGACCCCAGTGCAGGGGATAAGCTTCAGACAAGTCTTTCCATGTCCCTCTGCATGACAATAGACTTCCTCCCCTCTCCCATTCCACAGGCCCACCCACCCGGGACATCCACCTTTGTCATTAGCTCAGGAGAGGATGCAAGATGAGAATCTCTGCTATTGTGTGGGGAGACTCAGTTTCCCGGGTTTCCCCCATGGACACATGTTCTTCAGCTGGGTCTGATTTTCTCCAGACAAGCTGTCTTGGGAAGGATTTGGCCAGCCCTAAGAACCTGAAGGGAAATCTCTGCCCCCGACAGCCCCGAGCTGGGTCGGTCCCTCAGACCTGGCCAGGGGCAGCCCATCCCCCGGCGCCCTTCCCCGGGGCATCCAAGGGCAGGCTCGGCGCCAGCCCCACCCCGCTCGCCACTGCCCGACCATCGTGCTCCCTCGGGGGGCCTGGGCAGGACAGGGACCCGGCTGTGGGAGGCCTCCAGATCTCAGGCCTGGCACACCGTTTACCAGGCTGCTTCCTCCTCTGACGGGGGCCCAGCACACGCCCCAGGAGACTTGGCAGCCGCCCCCAGGGCTCTAGCCTCTGGAACTCGTCCCCTTGGAAGGGGCCTGGCCCAGGTGCCAGGTTCGGCTGGTCGGCCAGCCTCCTTTGGAGAAAGCAGGCAAGCCGAGCCAGGCTTGCAGTGGCCCTGGCGTGACACCTGCCACCTCAGGCAGAGGGCCTCCCGCGTGCCCTCCATGGCGGGTTTCTCCCCGGAGCCGTGGCCTGGGCACTAGGAAGGCCGGGCCTCCCCGACTCCCGGGAGGAGGGGCTAGCCCAGTTGCGCGCTGGCCCCCAAACCCTCTGGTGCCATCTGCCTGTCTCGGCACTTCTGACTCCACAGAGCCTTTCCTACATCTGGGCTGCCTGCCGTGGCAAAGTGCAGGCGTGGGGTGAGGCCATGGCTTTGTCTTTCCAGGAAAAAATGAGCCCCTGGCCGAAGCAGCAGGCCCAGGCAGAGCCTTGAGCTTGAAGCCCAGTAGGTCTGTGGCCCTCAGGGCCAGAGCAATGCTGTCAAGGCAGGGAAGCGGCCTGCAAGCTGAGTGGGAGTGGGGGAGGGGAGGGAGACAGCTGAAGCCGAGTCCAGAAGGGCGGCGATGGAAGAGCTGCAGCTGGGTCAGAGCCTGGAGGGAGGGCGGGGCCTTCACTGAGGACCCCCCCGCCCCCCGAGGCCAGCCCTAGGCCCCGGCGGTCGCGCATGCGCCCTTGGCCTGTGCGGTGTGTGGGGGCTTGAACCCAAGCCCGCAGGGCTCCCGGAGCGGCCAGAGAAAGAAGGGCCCATGGAGAGGTAGGCGAGGTGGGCAGGGGGCGCCACCTTACTCTCCTCAGCTCCCTGAGGGAGAGAGAGAGAGACAGAGACAGAGAGAGAGATCCCTGACCTCTGAGTCTCTGCCTCCACCGCTGGCTGGTGCCAACTCACGCGCCATCCCACTTCCAGCCATCACCCCCACGCCTGCCCCGGGGCCAGCCCCACCACAGAGAGGCCGGTTGGTTCCTGCTCACCTCTGTGCCGTCCCTTCCCGACCTGACCCCAGTGCAGGGGATAAGCTTCAGACAAGTCTTTCCATGTCCCTCTGCATGACAATAGACTTCCTCCCCTCTCCCATTCCACAGGCCCACCCACCCGGGACATCCACCTTTGTCATTAGCTCAGGAGAGGATGCAAGATGAGAATCTCTGCTATTGTGTGGGGAGACTCAGTTTCCCGGGTTTCCCCCATGGACACATGTTCTTCAGCTGGGTCTGATTTTCTCCAGACAAGCTGTCTTGGGAAGGATTTGGCCAGCCCTAAGAACCTGAAGGGAAAGGGCGGAGGGGGGTTCTCTCTCTGCCCCCGACAGCCCCGAGCTGGGTCGGTCCCTCAGACCTGGCCAGGGGCAGCCCATCCCCCGGCGCCCTTCCCCGGGGCATCCAAGGGCAGGCCCGGCGCCAGCCCCACCCCGCTCGCCACTGCCCGACCATCGTCCTCCCTCGGGGGGCCTGGGCAGGACAGGGACCCGGGTGTGGGAGGCCTCCAGATCTCAGGCCTGGCACACCGTTTACCAGGCTGCTTCCTCCTCTGACGGGGGCCCAGCACACGCCCCAGGAGACTTGGCAGCCGCCCCCAGGGCTCTATCCTCTGCAACTCGTCCCCTTGGAAGGGGCCTGGCCCAGGTGCCAGGTTCGGCTGGTCGGCCAGCCTCCTTTGGAGAAAGCAGGCAAGCCGAGCCAGGCTTGCAGTGGCCCTGGCGTGATACCTGCCACCTCAGGCGGAGGGCCTCCCGCGTGCCCTCCATGGCGGGTTTCTCCCCGGAGCCGTGGCCTGGGCACTAGGAAGGCCGGGCCTCCCCGACTCCCGGGAGGAGGGGCTAGCCCAGTTGCGCCCTGGCCCCCAAACCCTCTGGTGCCATCTGCCTGTCTCGGCACTTCTGACTCCACACAGCCTTTCCTACATCTGGGCTGCCTGCCGTGGCAAAGTGCAGGCGTGGGGTGAGGCCATGGCTTTGTCTTTCCAGGAAAAAATGAGCCCCTGGCCGAAGCAGCAGGCCCAGGCAGAGCCTTGAGCTTGAAGCCCAGTAGGTCTGTGGCCCTCAGGGCCAGAGCAATGCTGTCAAGGCAGGGAAGCGGCCTGCAAGCTGAGTGGGAGTGGGGGAGTGGAGGGAGACAGCTGAAGCCGAGTCCAGAAGGGCGGCGATGGAAGAGCTGCAGCTGGGTCAGAGCCTGGAGGGAGGGCGGGGCCTTCACTGAGGACCCCCCCGCCCCCCGAGGCCAGCCCTAGGCCCCGGCGGTCGCGCATGCGCCCTTGGCCTGTGCGGTGTGTGGGGGCTTGAACCCAAGCCCGCAGGGCTCCCGGAGCGGCCAGAGAAAGAAGGGCCCATGGAGAGGTAGGCGAGGTGGGCAGGGGGCGCCACCTTACTCTCCTCAGCTCCCTGAGGGAGAGAGAGAGAGACAGAGACAGAGAGAGAGATCCCTGACCTCTGAGTCTCTGCCTCCACCGCTGGCTGGTGCCAACTCACGCGCCATCCCACTTCCAGCCATCACCCCCACGCCTGCCCCGGGGCCAGCCCCACCACAGAGAGGCCGGTTGGTTCCTGCTCACCTCTGTGCCGTCCCTTCCCGACCTGACCCCAGTGCAGGGGATAAGCTTCAGACAAGTCTTTCCATGTCCCTCTGCATGACAATAGACTTCCTCCCCTCTCCCATTCCACAGGCCCACCCACCCGGGACATCCACCTTTGTCATTAGCTCAGGAGAGGATGCAAGATGAGAATCTCTGCTATTGTGTGGGGAGACTCAGTTTCCCGGGTTTCCCCCATGGACACATGTTCTTCAGCTGGGTCTGATTTTCTCCAGACAAGCTGTCTTGGGAAGGATTTGGCCAGCCCTAAGAACCTGAAGGGAAAGGGCGGAGGGGGGTTCTCTCTCTGCCCCCGACAGCCCCGAGCTGGGTCGGTCCCTCAGACCTGGCCAGGGGCAGCCCATCCCCCGGCGCCCTTCCCCGGGGCATCCAAGGGCAGGCCCGGCGCCAGCCCCACCCCGCTCGCCACTGCCCGACCATCGTCCTCCATCGGGGGGCCTGGGCAGGACAGGGACCCGGCTGTGGGAGGCCTCCAGATCTCAGGCCTGGCACACCGTTTACCAGGCTGCTTCCTCCTCTGACGGGGGCCCAGCACACGCCCCAGGAGACTTGGCAGCCGCCCCCAGGGCTCTATCCTCTGGAACTCGTCCCCTTGGAAGGGGCCTGGCCCAGGTGCCAGGTTCGGCTGGTCGGCCAGCCTCCTTTGGAGAAAGCAGGCAAGCCGAGCCAGGCTTGCAGTGGCCCTGGCGTGACACCTGCCACCTCAGGCAGAGGGCCTCCCGCGTGCCCTCCATGGCGGGTTTCTCCCCGGAGCCGTGGCCTGGGCACTAGGAAGGCCGGGCCTCCCCGACTCCCGGGAGGAGGGGCTAGCCCAGTTGCGCGCTGGCCCCCAAACCCTCTGGTGCCATCTGCCTGTCTCGGCACTTCTGACTCCACAGAGCCTTTCCTACATCTGGGCTGCCTGCCGTGGCAAAGTGCAGGCGTGGGGTGAGGCCATGGCTTTGTCTTTCCAGGAAAAAATGAGCCCCTGGCCGAAGCAGCAGGCCCAGGCAGAGCCTTGAGCTTGAAGCCGAGTAGGTCTGTGGCCCTCAGGGCCAGAGCAATGCTGTCAAGGCAGGGAAGCGGCCTGCAAGCTGAGTGGGAGTGGGGGAGGGGAGGGAGACAGCTGAAGCCGAGTCCAGAAGGGCGGCGATGGAAGAGCTGCAGCTGGGTCAGAGCCTGGA
Source organism: Diceros bicornis minor (assembly GCF_020826845.1). Lineage (NCBI taxonomy): Eukaryota > Metazoa > Chordata > Mammalia > Perissodactyla > Rhinocerotidae > Diceros > Diceros bicornis. Next base: position 88,569 of record NW_026691312.1, read on the forward strand.
GGGAGGGCGGGGCCTTCACTGAGGACCCCCCCGCCCCCCGAGGCCAGCCCTAGGCCCCGGCGGTCGCGCATGCGCCCTTGGCCTGTGCGGTGTGTGGGGGCTTGAACCCAAGCCCGCAGGGCTCCCGGAGCGGCCAGAGAAAGAAGGGCCCATGGAGAGGTAGGCGAGGTGGGCAGGGGGCGCCACCTTACTCTCCTCAGCTCCCTGAGGGAGAGAGAGAGAGACAGAGACAGAGAGAGAGATCCCTGACCTCTGAGTCTCTGCCTCCACCGCTGGCTGGTGCCAACTCACGCGCCATCCCACTTCCAGCCATCACCCCCACGCCTGCCCCGGGGCCAGCCCCACCACAGAGAGGCCGGTTGGTTCCTGCTCACCTCTGTGCCGTCCCTTCCCGACCTGACCCCAGTGCAGGGGATAAGCTTCAGACAAGTCTTTCCATGTCCCTCTGCATGACAATAGACTTCCTCCCCTCTCCCATTCCACAGGCCCACCCACCCGGGACATCCACCTTTGTCATTAGCTCAGGAGAGGATGCAAGATGAGAATCTCTGCTATTGTGTGGGGAGACTCAGTTTCCCGGGTTTCCCCCATGGACACATGTTCTTCAGCTGGGTCTGATTTTCTCCAGACAAGCTGTCTTGGGAAGGATTTGGCCAGCCCTAAGAACCTGAAGGGAAAGGGCGGAGGGGGGTTCTCTCTCTGCCCCCGACAGCCCCGAGCTGGGTCGGTCCCTCAGACCTGGCCAGGGGCAGCCCATCCCCCGGCGCCCTTCCCCGGGGCATCCAAGGGCAGGCTCGGCGCCAGCCCCACCCCGCTCGCCACTGCCCGACCATCGTGCTCCCTCGGGGGGCCTGGGCAGGACAGGGACCCGGCTGTGGGAGGCCTCCAGATCTCAGGCCTGGCACACCGTTTACCAGGCTGCTTCCTCCTCTGACGGGGGCCCAGCACACGCCCCAGGAGACTTGGCAGCCGCCCCCAGGGCTCTATCCTCTGGAACTCGTCCCCTTGGAAGGGGCCTGGCCCAGGTGCCAGGTTCGGCTGGTCGGCCAGCCTCCTTTGGAGAAAGCAGGCAAGCCGAGCCAGGCTTGCAGTGGCCCTGGCGTGACACCTGCCACCTCAGGCAGAGGGCCTCCCGCGTGCCCTCCATGGCGGGTTTCTCCCCGGAGCCGTGGCCTGGGCACTAGGAAGGCCGGGCCTCCCCGACTCCCGGGAGGAGGGGCTAGCCCAGTTGCGCCCTGGCCCCCAAACCCTCTGGTGCCATCTGCCTGTCTCGGCACTTCTGACTCCACACAGCCTTTCCTACATCTGGGCTGCCTGCCGTGGCAAAGTGCAGGCGTGGGGTGAGGCCATGGCTTTGTCTTTCCAGGAAAAAATGAGCCCCTGGCCGAAGCAGCAGGCCCAGGCAGAGCCTTGAGCTTGACGCCCAGTAGGTCTGTGGCCCTCAGGGCCAGAGCAATGCTTTCAAGGCAGGGAAGCAGCCTGCAAGCTGAGTGGGAGTGGGGGAGGGGAGGGAGACAGCTGAAGCCGAGTCCAGAAGGGCGGCGATGGAAGAGCTGCAGCTGGGTCAGAGCCTGGAGGGAGGGCGGGGCCTTCACTGAGGACCCCCCCGCCCCCCGAGGCCAGCCCTAGGCCCCGGCGGTCGCGCATGCGCCCTTGGCCTGTGCGGTGTGTGGGGGCTTGAACCCAAGCCCGCAGGGCTCCCGGAGCGGCCAGAGAAAGAAGGGCCCATGGAGAGGTAGGCGAGGTGGGCAGGGGGCGCCACCTTACTCTCCTCAGCTCCCTGAGGGAGAGAGAGAGAGACAGAGACAGAGAGAGAGATCCCTGACCTCTGAGTCTCTGCCTCCACCGCTGGCTGGTGCCAACTCACGCGCCATCCCACTTCCAGCCATCACCCCCACGCCTGCCCCGGGGCCAGCCCCACCACAGAGAGGCCGGTTGGTTCCTGCTCACCTCTGTGCCGTCCCTTCCCGACCTGACCCCAGTGCAGGGGATAAGCTTCAGACAAGTCTTTCCATGTCCCTCTGCATGACAATAGACTTCCTCCCCTCTCCCATTCCACAGGCCCACCCACCCGGGACATCCACCTTTGTCATTAGCTCAGGAGAGGATGCAAGATGAGAATCTCTGCTATTGTGTGGGGAGACTCAGTTTCCCGGGTTTCCCCCATGGACACATGTTCTTCAGCTGGGTCTGATTTTCTCCAGACAAGCTGTCTTGGGAAGGATTTGGCCAGCCCTAAGAACCTGAAGGGAAAGGGCGGAGGGGGGTTCTCTCTCTGCCCCCGACAGCCCCGAGCTGGGTCGGTCCCTCAGACCTGGCCAGGGGCAGCCCATCCCCCGGCGCCCTTCCCCGGGGCATCCAAGGGCAGGCTCGGCGCCAGCCCCACCCCGCTCGCCACTGCCCGACCATCGTCCTCCCTCGGGGGGCCTGGGCAGGACAGGGACCCGGGTGTGGGAGGCCTCCAGATCTCAGGCCTGGCACACCGTTTACCAGGCTGCTTCCTCCTCTGACGGGGGCCCAGCACACGCCCCAGGAGACTTGGCAGCCGCCTCCAGGGCTCTATCCTCTGGAACTCGTCCCCTTGGAAGGGGCCTGGCCCAGGTGCCAGGTTCGGCTGGTCGGCCAGCCTCCTTTGGAGAAAGCAGGCAAGCCGAGCCAGGCTTGCAGTGGCCCTGGCGTGACACCTGCCACCTCAGGCAGAGGGCCTCCCGCGTGCCCCCCATGGCGGGTTTCTCCCCGGAGCCGTGGCCTGGGCACTAGGAAGGCCGGGCCTCCCCGACTCCCGGGAGGAGGGGCTAGCCCAGTTGCGCGCTGGCCCCCAAACCCTCTGGTGCCATCTGCCTGTCTCGGCACTTCTGACTCCACAGAGCCTTTCCTACATCTGGGCTGCCTGCCGTGGCAAAGTGCAGGCGTGGGGTGAGGCCATGGCTTTGTCTTTCCAGGAAAAAATGAGCCCCTGGCCGAAGCAGCAGGCCCAGGCAGAGCCTTGAGCTTGAAGCCCAGTAGGTCTGTGGCCCTCAGGGCCAGAGCAATGCTTTCAAGGCAGGGCAGCGGCCTGCAAGCTGAGTGGGAGTGGGGGAGGGGAGGGAGACAGCTGAAGCCGAGTCCAGAAGGGCGGCGATGGAAGAGCTGCAGCTGGGTCAGAGCCTGGAGGGAGGGCGGGGCCTTCACTGAGGACCCCCCCGCCCCCCGAGGCCAGCCCTAGGCCCCGGCGGTCGCGCATGCGCCCTTGGCCTGTGCGGTGTGTGGGGGCTTGAACCCAAGCCCGCAGGGCTCCCGGAGCGGCCAGAGAAAGAAGGGCCCATGGAGAGGTAGGCGAGGTGGGCAGGGGGCGCCACCTTACTCTCCTCAGCTCCCTGAGGGAGAGAGAGAGAGACAGAGACAGAGAGAGAGATCCCTGACCTCTGAGTCTCTGCCTCCACCGCTGGCTGGTGCCAACTCACGCGCCATCCCACTTCCAGCCATCACCCCCACGCCTGCCCCGGGGCCAGCCCCACCACAGAGAGGCCGGTTGGTTCCTGCTCACCTCTGTGCCGTCCCTTCCCGACCTGACCCCAGTGCAGGGGATAAGCTTCAGACAAGTCTTTCCATGTCCCTCTGAATGACAATAGACTTCCTCCCCTCTCCCATTCCACAGGCCCACCCACCCGGGACATCTACCTTTGTCATTAGCTCAGGAGAGGATGCAAGATGAGAATCTCTGCTATTGTGTGGGGAGACTCAGTTTCCCGGGTTTCCCCCATGGACACATGTTCTTCAGCTGGGTCTGATTTTCTCCAGACAAGCTGTCTTGGGAAGGATTTGGCCAGCCCTAAGAACCTGAAGGGAAAGGGCGGAGGGGGGTTCTCTCTCTGCCCCCGACAGCCCCGAGCTGGGTCGGTCCCTCAGACCTGGCCAGGGGCAGCCCATCCCCCGGCGCCCTTCCCCGGGGCATCCAAGGGCAGGCTCGGCGCCAGACCCACCCCGCTCGCCACTGCCCGACCATCGTCCTCCCTCGGGGGGCCTGGGCAGGACAGGGACCCGGCTGTGGGAGGCCTCCAGATCTCAGGCCTGGCACACCGTTTACCAGGCTGCTTCCTCCTCTGACGGGGGCCCAGCACACGCCCCAGGAGACTTGGCAGCCGCCCCCAGGGCTCTATCCTCTGGAACTCGTCCCCTTGGAAGGGGCCTGGCCCAGGTGCCAGGTTCGGCTGGTCGGCCAGCCTCCTTTGGAGAAAGCAGGCAAGCCGAGCCAGGCTTGCAGTGGCCCTGGCGTGACACCTGCCACCTCAGGCAGAGGGCCTCCCGCGTGCCCTCCATGGCGGGTTTCTCCCCGGAGCCGTGGCCTGGGCACTAGGAAGGCCGGGCCTCCCCGACTCCCGGGAGGAGGGGCTAGCCCAGTTGCGCCCTGGCCCCCAAACCCTCTGGTGCCATCTGCCTGTCTCGGCACTTCTGACTCCACAGAGCCTTTCCTACATCTGGGCTGCCTGCCGTGGCAAAGTGCAGGCGTGGGGTGAGGCCATGGCTTTGTCTTTCCAGGAAAAAATGAGCCCCTGGCCGAAGCAGCAGGCCCAGGCAGAGCCTTGAGCTTGACGCCCAGTAGGTCTGTGGCCCTCAGGGCCAGAGCAATGCTTTCAAGGCAGGGAAGCAGCCTGCAAGCTGAGTGGGAGTGGGGGAGGGGAGGGAGACAGCTGAAGCCGAGTCCAGAAGGGCGGCGATGGAAGAGCTGCAGCTGGGTCAGAGCCTGGAGGGAGGGCGGGGCCTTCACTGAGGACCCCCCCGCCCCCCGAGGCCAGCCCTAGGCCCCGGCGGTCGCGCATGCGCCCTTGGCCTGTGCGGTGTGTGGGGGCTTGAACCCAAGCCCGCAGGGCTCCCGGAGCGGCCAGAGAAAGAAGGGCCCATGGAGAGGTAGGCGAGGTGGGCAGGGGGCGCCACCTTACTCTCCTCAGCTCCCTGAGGGAGAGAGAGAGAGACAGAGACAGAGAGAGAGATCCCTGACCTCTGAGTCTCTGCCTCCACCGCTGGCTGGTGCCAACTCACGCGCCATCCCACTTCCAGCCATCACCCCCACGCCTGCCCCGGGGCCAGCCCCACCACAGAGAGGCCGGTTGGTTCCTGCTCACCTCTGTGCCGTCCCTTCCCGACCTGACCCCAGTGCAGGGGATAAGCTTCAGACAAGTCTTTCCATGTCCCTCTGCATGACAATAGACTTCCTCCCCTCTCCCCTTTGTCATTAGCTCAGGAGAGGATGCAAGATGAGAATCTCTGCTATTGTGTGGGGAGACTCAGTTTCCCGGGTTTCCCCCATGGACACATGTTCTTCAGCTGGGTCTGATTTTCTCCAGACAAGCTGTCTTGGGAAGGATTTGGCCAGCCCTAAGAACCTGAAGGGAAAGGGCGGAGGGGGGTTCTCTCTCTGCCCCCGACAGCCCCGAGCTGGGTCGGTCCCTCAGACCTGGCCAGGGGCAGCCCATCCCCCGGCGCCCTTCCCCGGGGCATCCAAGGGCAGGCCCGGCGCCAGCCCCACCCCGCTCGCCACTGCCCGACCATCGTCCTCCCTCGGGGGGCCTGGGCAGGACAGGGACCCGGGTGTGGGAGGCCTCCAGATCTCAGGCCTGGCACACCGTTTACCAGGCTGCTTCCTCCTCTGACGGGGGCCCAGCACACGCCCCAGGAGACTTGGCAGCCGCCCCCAGGGCTCTATCCTCTGGAACTCGTCCCCTTGGAAGGGGCCTGGCCCAGGTGCCAGGTTCGGCTGGTCGGCCAGCCTCCTTTGGAGAAAGCAGGCAAGCCGAGCCAGGCTTGCAGTGGCCCTGGCGTGACACCTGCCACCTCAGGCAGAGGGCCTCCCGCGTGCCCTCCATGGCGGGTTTCTCCCCGGAGCCGTGGCCTGGGCACTAGGAAGGCCGGGCCTCCCCGACTCCCGGGAGGAGGGGCTAGCCCAGTTGCGCCCTGGCCCCCAAACCCTCTGGTGCCATCTGCCTGTCTCGGCACTTCTGACTCCACAGAGCCTTTCCTACATCTGGGCTGCCTGCCGTGGCAAAGTGCAGGCGTGGGGTGAGGCCATGGCTTTGTCTTTCCAGGAAAAAATGAGCCCCTGGCCGAAGCAGCAGGCCCAGGCAGAGCCTTGAGCTTGACGCCCAGTATGTCTGTGGCCCTCAGGGCCAGAGCAATGCTGTCAAGGCAGGGAAGCGGCCTGCAAGCTGAGTGGGAGTGGGGGAGGGGAGGGAGACAGCTGAAGCCGAGTCCAGAAGGGCGGCGATGGAAGAGCTGCAGCTGGGTCAGAGCCTGGAGGGAGGGCGGGGCCTTCACTGAGGACCCCCCCGCCCCCCGAGGCCAGCCCTAGGCCCCGGCGGTCGCGCATGCGCCCTTGGCCTGTGCGGTGTGTGGGGGCTTGAACCCAAGCCCGCAGGGCTCCCGGAGCGGCCAGAGAAAGAAGGGCCCATGGAGAGGTAGGCGAGGTGGGCAGGGGGCGCCACCTTACTCTCCTCAGCTCCCTGAGGGAGAGAGAGAGAGACAGAGACAGAGAGAGAGATCCCTGACCTCTGAGTCTCTGCCTCCACCGCTGGCTGGTGCCAACTCACGCGCCATCCCACTTCCAGCCATCACCCCCACGCCTGCCCCGGGGCCAGCCCCACCACAGAGAGGCCGGTTGGTTCCTGCTCACCTCTGTGCCGTCCCTTCCCGACCTGACCCCAGTGCAGGGGATAAGCTTCAGACAAGTCTTTCCATGTCCCTCTGCATGACAATAGACTTCCTCCCCTCTCCCATTCCACAGGCCCACCCACCCGGGACATCCACCTTTGTCATTAGCTCAGGAGAGGATGCAAGATGAGAATCTCTGCTATTGTGTGGGGGAGACTCAGTTTCCCGGGTTTCCCCCATGGACACATGTTCTTCAGCTGGGTCTGATTTTCTCCAGACAAGCCTGTCTTGGGAAGGATTTGGCCAGCCCTAAGAACCTGAAGGGAAAGGGCGGAGGGGGGTTCTCTCTCTGCCCCCGACAGCCCCGAGCTGGGTCGGTCCCTCAGACCTGGCCAGGGGCAGCCCATCCCCCGGCGCCCTTCCCCGGGGCATCCAAGGGCAGGCCCGGCGCCAGCCCCACCCCGCTCGCCACTGCCCGACCATCGTCCTCCCTCGGGGGGCCTGGGCAGGACAGGGACCCGGCTGTGGGAGGCCTCCAGATCTCAGGCCTGGCACACCGTTTACCAGGCTGCTTCCTCCTCTGACGGGGGCCCAGCACACGCCCCAGGAGACTTGGCAGCCGCCCCCAGGGCTCTATCCTCTGCAACTCGTCCCCTTGGAAGGGGCTGGCCCAGGTGCCAGGTTCGGCCTGGTCGGCCAGCCTCCTTTGGAGAAAGCAGGCAAGCCGAGCCAGGCTTGCAGTGGCCCTGGCGTGACACCTGCCACCTCAGGCAGAGGGCCTCCCGCGTGCCCTCCATGGCGGGTTTCTCCCCGGAGCCGTGGCCTGGGCACTAGGAAGGCCGGGCCTCCCCGACTCCCGGGAGGAGGGGCTAGCCCAGTTGCGCGCTGGCCCCCAAACCCTCTGGTGCCCATCTGCCTGTCTCGGCACTTCTGACTCCACAGAGCCTTTCCTACATCTGGGCTGCCTGCCGTGGCAAAGTGCAGGCGTGGGGTGAGGCCATGGCTTTGTCTTTCCAGAAAAAAAATGAGCCCCTGGCCGAAGCAGCAGGCCCAGGCAGAGCCTTGAGCTTGAAGCCCAGTAGGTCTGTGGCCCTCAGGGCCAGAGCAATGCTGTCAAGGCAGGGAAGCGGGCCTGCAAGCTGAGTGGGAGTGGGGGGAGGGGAGGGAGACAGCTGAAGCCGAGTCCAGAAGGGCGGCGATGGAAGAGCTGCAGCTGGGTCAGAGCCTGGAGGGAGGGCGGGGCCTTCACTGAGGACCCCCCCGCCCCCCGAGGCCAGCCCTAGGGCCCCGGCGGTCTGCGCATGCGCCCTTGGCCTGTGCGGTGTGTGGGGGCTTGAACCCAAGCCCGCAGGGCTCCCGGAGCGGCCAGAGAAAGAAGGGGCCCATGGAGAGGTAGGCGAGGTGGGCAGGGGGCGCCACCTTACTCTCCTCAGCTCCCTGAGGGAGAGAGAGAGAGACAGAGACAGAGAGAGAGATCCCTGACCTCTGAGTCTCTGCCTCCACCGCTGGCTGGTGCCAACTCACGCGCCATCCCACTTCCAGCCATCACCCCCACGCCTGCCCCGGGGCCAGCCCCACCACAGAGAGGCCGGTTGGTTCCTGCCTCACCTCTGTGCCGTCCCTTCCCGACCCTGACCCCAGTGCAGGGGATAAGCTTCAGACAAGTCTTTCCATGTCCCTCTGCATGACAATAGACTTCCTCCCCTCTCCCATTCCACAGGCCCACCCACCGGGACATCCACCTTTGTCATTAGCTCAGGAGAGGATGCAAGATGAGAATCTCTGCCTATTGTGTGGGGAGACTCAGTTTCCCGGGTTTCCCCCATGGACACATGTTCTTCAGCTGGGTTCTGATTTTCTCCAGACAAGCTGTCTTGGGAAGGATTTGGCCCAGCCCTAAGAACCTGAAGGGAAAGGGCGGAGGGGGGTTCTCTCTCTGCCCCCCGACAGCCCCCGAGCTGGGTCGGTCCCTCAGACCTGGCCAGGGGCAGCCCATCCCCCGGCGCCCTTCCCCGGGGCATCCAAGGGCAGGCCCGGCGCCAGCCCCACCCCCGCTCGCCACTGCCCGACCATCGTGCTCCCTCGGGGGGCCTGGGCAGGACAGGGACCCGGCTGTGGGAGGCCTCCAGATCTCAGGCCTGGCACACCGTTACCAGGCTGCTTCCTCCTCTGACGGGGGGCCCAGCACACGCCCCAGGAGACTTGGCAGCCGCCCCCAGGGCTCTATCCTCTGGAACTCGTCCCCTTGGAAGGGGCCTGGCCCAGGTGCCAGGTTCGGCTGGTCGGCCAGCCTCCTTTGGAGAAAGCAGGCAAGCCGAGCAGGCTTGCAGTGGCCCTGGCGTGACACCCTGCCACCTCAGGCAGAGGGGCCTCCCGCGTGCCCTCCATGGCGGGTTTCTCCCCGGAGCCGTGGCCTGGGCACTAGGAAGGCCGGGCCTCCCCGACTCCCGGGAGGAGGGGCTAGCCCAGTTGCGCGCTGGCCCCCAAACCCTCTGGTGCCATCTGCCTGTCTCGGCACTTCTGACTCCACAGAGCCTTTCCTACATCTGGGCTGCCTGCCGTGGCAAAGTGCAGGCGTGGGGTGAGGCCATGGCTTTGTCTTTCCAGGAATAAATGAGCCCCTGGCCGAAGCAGCAGGCCCAGGCAGAGCCTTGAGCTTGAAGCCCAGTAGGTCTGTGTGCCCTCAGGGCCAGAGCAATGCTGTCAAGGCAGGGAAGCGGCCTGCAAGCTGAGTGGGAGTGGGGGAGGGGAGGGAGACAGCTGAAGCCGAGTTCAGAAGGGCGGCGATGGAAGAGCTGCAGCTGGGTCAGAGCCTGGAGGGAGGGCGGGGCCTTCACTGAGGACCCCCCCGCCACCCGAGGCCAGCCCTAGGCCCCGGCGGTCGCGCATGCGCCCTTGGCCTGTGCGGTGTGTGGGGGCTTGAACCCAAGCCCGCAGGGCTACCGGAGCGGCCAGAGAAAGAAGGGCCCATGGAGAGGTAGGCGAGGTGGGCAGGGGGCGCCACCTTACTCTCCTCAGCTCCCTGAGGGAGAGAGAGAGAGACAGAGACAGAGAGAGAGATCCCTGACCTCTGAGTCTCTGCCTCCACCGCTGGCTGGTGCCAACTCACGCGCCATCCCACTTCCAGCCATCACCCCCACGCCTGCCCCGGGGCCAGCCCCACCACAGAGAGGCCGGTTGGTTCCTGCTCACCTCTGTGCCGTCCCTTCCCGACCTGACCCCAGTGCAGGGGATAAGCTTCAGACAAGTCTTTCCATGTCCCTCTGCATGACAATAGACTTCCTCCCCTCTCCCATTCCACAGGGCCCACCCACCCGGGACATCCACCTTTGTCATTAGCTCAGGAGAGGATGCAAGATGAGAATCTCTGCTATTGTGTGGGGAGACTCAGTTTCCCGGGTTTCCCCCATGGACACATGTTCTTCAGCTGGGTCTGATTTTCTCCAGACAAGCTGTCTTGGGAAGGATTTGGCCAGCCCTAAGAACCTGAAGGGAAAGGGCGGAGGGGGGTTCTCTCTCTGCCCCCGACAGCCCCGAGCTGGGTCGGTCCCTCAGACCTGGCCAGGGGCAGCCCATCCCCCGGCGCCCTTCCCCGGGGCATCCCAAGGGCAGGCTCGGCGCCAGCCCCCACCCCGCTCGCCACTGCCCGACCATCGTCCTCCCTCGGGGGGCCTGGGCAGGACAGGGTCCCGGCTGTGGGAGGCCTCCAGATCTCAGGCCTGGCACACCGTTTACCAGGCTGCTTCCTCCTCTGACGGGGGCCCAGCACACGCCCCAGGAGACTTGGCAGCCGGCCCCCAGGGCTCTATCCTCTGCAACTCGTCCCCTTGGAAGGGGGCCTGGCCCAGGTGCCAGGTTCGGCTGGTCGGCCAGCCTCCTTTGGAGAAAGCAGGCAAGCCGAGCCAGGCTTGCAGTGGACCCTGGCGTGACACCTGCCACCTCAGGCAGAGGGCCTCCCGCGTGCCCTCCATGGCGGGTTTCTCACCCGGAGCCGTGGCCTGGGCACTAGGAAGGCCGGGGCCCTCCCCGACTCCCGGGGAGGAGGGGCTAGCCCAGTTGCGCGCTGGCCCCCAAACCCTCTGGTGCCATCTGCCTGTCTCGGCACTTCTGACTCCCACAGAGCCTTTCCTACATCTGGGCTGCCTGCCGTGGCAAAGTGCAGGCGTGGGGTGAGGCCATGGCTTTGTCTTTCCAGGAATAAATGAGCCCCTGGCCGAAGCAGCAGGCCCAGGGCAGAGCCTTGAGCTTGAAGCCCAGTAGGTCTGTGGCCCTCAGGGCCAGAGCAATGCTGTCAAGACAGGGAAGCGGCCTGCAAGCTGAGTGGGAGTGGGGGAGGGGAGGGAGACAGCTGAAAGCCGAGTCCAGAAGGGCGGCGATGGAAGAGCTGCAGCTGGGTCAGAGCCTGGAGGGAGGGCGGGGCCTTCACTGAGGACCCCCCGCCCCCCCGAGGCCAGCCCTAGGCCCCCGGCGGTCGCGCATGCGCCCTTGGCAGGTGCGGTGTGTGGGGGCTTGAACCCAAGCCCGCAGGGCTCCCGGAGCGGCCAGAGAAAGAAGGGCCCATGGAGAGGTAGGCGAGGTGGGCAGGGGGCGCCACCTTACTCTCCTCAGCTCCCTGAGGGAGAGAGAGAGAGACAGAGACAGAGAGAGAGATCCCTGACCTCTGAGTCTCTGCCTCCACCGCTGGCTGGTGCCAACTCACGCGCCATCCCACTTCCAGCCATCACCCCCACGCCTGCCCCGGGGCCAGCCCCCACCACAGAGAGGCCGTTGGTTCCTGCTCACCTCTGTGCCGTCCCTTCCCGACCTGACCCCAGTGCAGGGGATAAGCTTCAGACAAGTCTTTCCATGTCCCTCTGCATGACAATAGACTTCCTCCCCTCTCCCATTCCACAGGCCCAGCCACCCGGGACATCCACCTTTGTCATTAGCTCAGGAGAGGATGCAAGATGAGAATCTCTGCTATTGTGTGGGGAGACTCAGTTTCCCGGGTTTCCCCCATGGACACATGTTCTTCAGCTGGGTCTGATTTTCTCCAGACAAGCTGTCTTGGGAAGGATTTGGCCAGCCCTAAGAACCTGAAGGGAAAGGGCGGAGGGGGGTTCTCTCTCTGCCCCCGACAGCCCCGAGCTGGGTCGGTCCCTCAGACCTGGCCAGGGGCAGCCCATCCCCCGGCGCCCTTCCCCGGGGCATCCAAGGGCAGGCTCGGCGCCAGCCCCACCCCGCTCGCCACTGCCCGACCATCGTCCTCCCTCGGGGGGCCTGGGCAGGACAGGGTCCCGGCTGTGGGAGGCCTCCAGATCTCAGGCCTGGCACACCGTTTACCAGGCTGCTTCCTCCTCTGACGGGGGCCCAGCACACGCCCCAGGAGACTTGGCAGCCGCCCCCAGGGCTCTATCCTCTGCAACTCGTCCCCTTGGAAGGGGCCTGGCCCAGGTGCCAGGTTCGGCTGGTCGGCCAGCCTCCTTTGGAGAAAGCAGGCAAGCCGAGCCAGGCTTGCAGTGGCCCTGGCGTGACACCTGCCACCTCAGGCAGAGGGCCTCCCGCGTGCCCTCCATGGCGGGTTTCTCCCCGGAGCCGTGGCCTGGGCACTAGGAAGGCCGGGCCTCCCCGACTCCCGGGAGGAGGGGCTAGCCCAGTTGCGCGCTGGCCCCCAAACCCTCTGGTGCCATCTGCCTGTCTCGGCACTTCTGACTCCACAGAGCCTTTCCTACATCTGGGCTGCCTGCCGTGGCAAAGTGCAGGCGTGGGGTGAGGCCATGGCTTTGTCTTTCCAGGAATAAATGAGCCCCTGGCCGAAGCAGCAGGCCCAGGCAGAGCCTTGAGCTTGAAGCCCAGTAGGTCTGTGGCCCTCAGGGCCAGAGCAATGCTGTCAAGACAGGGAAGCGGCCTGCAAGCTGAGTGGGAGTGGGGGAGGGGAGGGAGACAGCTGAAGCCGAGTCCAGAAGGGCGGCGATGGAAGAGCTGCAGCTGGGTCAGAGCCTGGAGGGAGGGCGGGGCCTTCATTGAGGACCCCCCCGCCCCCCGAGGCCAGCCCTAGGCCCCGGCGGTCGCGCATGCGCCCTTGGCAGGTGCGGTGTGTGGGGGCTTGAACCCAAGCCCGCAGGGCTCCCGGAGCGGCCAGAGAAAGAAGGGCCCATGGAGAGGTAGGCGAGGTGGGCAGGGGGCGCCACCTTACTCTCCTCAGCTCCCTGAGGGAGAGAGAGAGAGACAGAGACAGAGAGAGAGATCCCTGACCTCTGAGTCTCTGCCTCCACCGCTGGCTGGTGCCAACTCACGCGCCATCCCACTTCCAGCCATCACCCCCACGCCTGCCCCGGGGCCAGCCCCACCACAGAGAGGCCGGTTGGTTCCTGCTCACCTCTGTGCCGTCCCTTCCCGACCTGACCCCAGTGCAGGGGATAAGCTTCAGACAAGTCTTTCCATGTCCCTCTGCATGACAATAGACTTCCTCCCCTCTCCCATTCCACAGGCCCAGCCACCCGGGACATCCACCTTTGTCATTAGCTCAGGAGAGGATGCAAGATGAGAATCTCTGCTATTGTGTGGGGAGACTCAGTTTCCCGGGTTTCCCCCATGGACACATGTTCTTCAGCTGGGTCTGATTTTCTCCAGACAAGCTGTCTTGGGAAGGATTTGGCCAGCCCTAAGAACCTGAAGGGAAAGGGCGGAGGGGGGTTCTCTCTCTGCCCCCGACAGCCCCGAGCTGGGTCGGTCCCTCAGACCTGGCCAGGGGCAGCCCATCCCCCGGCGCCCTTCCCCGGGGCATCCAAGGGCAGGCTCGGCGCCAGCCCCACCCCGCTCGCCACTGCCCGACCATCGTCCTCCCTCGGGGGGCCTGGGCAGGACAGGGTCCCGGCTGTGGGAGGCCTCCAGATCTCAGGCCTGGCACACCGTTTACCAGGCTGCTTCCTCCTCTGACGGGGGCCCAGCACACGCCCCAGGAGACTTGGCAGCCGCCCCCAGGGCTCTATCCTTTGCAACTCGTCCCCTTGGAAGGGGCCTGGCCCAGGTGCCAGGTTCGGCTGGTCGGCCAGCCTCCTTTGGAGAAAGCAGGCAAGCCGAGCCAGGCTTGCAGTGGCCCTGGCGTGACACCTGCCACCTCAGGCAGAGGGCCTCCCGCGTGCCCTCCATGGCGGGTTTCTCCCCGGAGCCGTGGCCTGGGCACTAGGAAGGCCGGGCCTCCCCGACTCCCGGGAGGAGGGGCTAGCCCAGTTGCGCGCTGGCCCCCAAACCCTCTGGTGCCATCTGCCTGTCTCGGCACTTCTGACTCCACAGAGCCTTTCCTACATCTGGGCTGCCTGCCGTGGCAAAGTGCAGGCGTGGGGTGAGGCCATGGCTTTGTCTTTCCAGGAATAAATGAGCCCCTGGCCGAAGCAGCAGGCCCAGGCAGAGCCTTGAGCTTGAAGCCCAGTAGGTCTGTGGCCCTCAGGGCCAGAGCAATGCTGTCAAGACAGGGAAGCGGCCTGCAAGCTGAGTGGGAGTGGGGGAGGGGAGGGAGACAGCTGAAGCCGAGTCCAGAAGGGCGGCGATGGAAGAGCTGCAGCTGGGTCAGAGCCTGGAGGGAGGGCGGGGCCTTCACTGAGGACCCCCCCGCCCCCCGAGGCCAGCCCTAGGCCCCGGCGGTCGCGCATGCGCCCTTGGCAGGTGCGGTGTGTGGGGGCTTGAACCCAAGCCCGCAGGGCTCCCGGAGCGGCCAGAGAAAGAAGGGCCCATGGAGAGGTAGGCGAGGTGGGCAGGGGGCGCCACCTTACTCTCCTCAGCTCCCTGAGGGAGAGAGAGAGAGACAGAGACAGAGAGAGAGATCCCTGACCTCTGAGTCTCTGCCTCCACCGCTGGCTGGTGCCAACTCACGCGCCATCCCACTTCCAGCCATCACCCCCACGCCTGCCCCGGGGCCAGCCCCACCACAGAGAGGCCGGTTGGTTCCTGCTCACCTCTGTGCCGTCCCTTCCCGACCTGACCCCAGTGCAGGGGATAAGCTTCAGACAAGTCTTTCCATGTCCCTCTGCATGACAATAGACTTCCTCCCCTCTCCCATTCCACAGGCCCACCCACCCGGGACATCCACCTTTGTCATTAGCTCAGGAGAGGATGCAAGATGAGAATCTCTGCTATTGTGTGGGGAGACTCAGTTTCCCGGGTTTCCCCCATGGACACATGTTCTTCAGCTGGGTCTGATTTTCTCCAGACAAGCTGTCTTGGGAAGGATTTGGCCAGCCCTAAGAACCTGAAGGGAAAGGGCGGAGGGGGGTTCTCTCTCTGCCCCCGACAGCCCCGAGCTGGGTCGGTCCCTCAGACCTGGCTAGGGGCAGCCCATCCCCCGGCGCCCTTCCCCGGGGCATCCAAGGGCAGGCCCGGCGCCAGCCCCACCCCGCTCGCCACTGCCCGACCATCGTCCTCCCTCGGGGGGCCTGGGCAGGACAGGGACCCGGGTGTGGGAGGCCTCCAGATCTCAGGCCTGGCACACCGTTTACCAGGCTGCTTCCTCCTCTGACGGGGGCCCAGCACACGCCCCAGGAGACTTGGCAGCCGCCCCCAGGGCTCTAGCCTCTGGAACTCGTCCCCTTGGAAGGGGCCTGGCCCAGGTGCCAGGTTCGGCTGGTCGGCCAGCCTCCTTTGGAGAAAGCAGGCAAGCCGAGCCAGGCTTGCAGTGGCCCTGGCGTGATACCTGCCACCTCAGGCAGAGGGCCTCCCGCGTGCCCTCCATGGCGGGTTTCTCCCCGGAGCCGTGGCCTGGGCACTAGGAAGGCCGGGCCTCCCCGACTCCCGGGAGGAGGGGCTAGCCCAGTTGCGCCCTGGCCCCCAAACCCTCTGGTGCCATCTGCCTGTCTCGGCACTTCTGACTCCACAGAGCCTTTCCTACATCTGGGCTGCCTGCCGTGGCAAAGTGCAGGCGTGGGGTGAGGCCATGGCTTTGTCTTTCCAGGAAAAAATGAGCCCCTGGCCGAAGCAGCAGGCCCAGGCAGAGCCTTGAGTTTGAAGCCCGGTAGGTCTGTGGCCCTCAGGGCCAGAGCAATGCTGTCAAGGCAGGGAAGCGGCCTGCAAGCTGAGTGGGAGTGGGGGAGGGGAGGGAGACAGCTGAAGCCGAGTCCAGAAGGGCGGCGATGGAAGAGCTGCAGCTGGGTCAGAGCCTGGAGGGAGGGCGGGGCCTTCACTGAGGACCCCCCCGCCCCCCGAGGCCAGCCCTAGGCCCCGGCGGTCGCGCATGCGCCCTTGGCCTGTGCGGTGTGTGGGGGCTTGAACCCAAGCCCGCAGGGCTACCGGAGCGGCCAGAGAAAGAAGGGCCCATGGAGAGGTAGGCGAGGTGGGCAGGGGGCGCCACCTTACTCTCCTCAGCTCCCTGAGGGAGAGAGAGAGAGACAGAGACAGAGAGAGAGATCCCTGACCTCTGAGTCTCTGCCTCCACCGCTGGCTGGTGCCAACTCACGCGCCATCCCACTTCCAGCCATCACCCCCACGCCTGCCCCGGGGCCAGCCCCACCACAGAGAGGCCGGTTGGTTCCTGCTCACCTCTGTGCCGTCCCTTCCCGACCTGACCCCAGTGCAGGGGATAAGCTTCAGACAAGTCTTTCCATGTCCCTCTGCATGACAATAGACTTCCTCCCCTCTCCCATTCCACAGGCCCACCCACCCGGGACATCCACCTTTGTCATTAGCTCAGGAGAGGATGCAAGATGAGAATCTCTGCTATTGTGTGGGGAGACTCAGTTTCCCGGGTTTCCCCCATGGACACATGTTCTTCAGCTGGGTCTGATTTTCTCCAGACAAGCTGTCTTGGGAAGGATTTGGCCAGCCCTAAGAACCTGAAGGGAAAGGGCGGAGGGGGGTTCTCTCTCTGCCCCCGACAGCCCCGAGCTGGGTCGGTCCCTCAGACCTGGCCAGGGGCAGCCCATCCCCCGGCGCCCTTCCCCGGGGCATCCAAGGGCAGGCTCGGCGCCAGCCCCACCCCGCTCGCCACTGCCCGACCATCGTCCTCCCTCGGGGGGCCTGGGCAGGACAGGGACCCGGGTGTGGGAGGCCTCCAGATCTCAGGCCTGGCACACCGTTTACCAGGCTGCTTCCTCCTCTGACGGGGGCCCAGCACACGCCCCAGGAGACTTGGCAGCCGCCCCCAGGGCTCTATCCTCTGCAACTCGTCCCCTTGGAAGGGGCCTGGCCCAGGTGCCAGGTTCGGCTGGTCGGCCAGCCTCCTTTGGAGAAAGCAGGCAAGCCGAGCCAGGCTTGCAGTGGCCCTGGCGTGACACCTGCCACCTCAGGCGGAGGGCCTCCCGCGTGCCCTCCATGGCGGGTTTCTCCCCGGAGCCGTGGCCTGGGCACTAGGAAGGCCGGGCCTCCCCGACTCCCGGGAGGAGGGGCTAGCCCAGTTGCGCGCTGGCCCCCAAACCCTCTGGTGCCATCTGCCTGTCTCGGCACTTCTGACTCCACAGAGCCTTTCCTACATCTGGGCTGCCTGCCGTGGCAAAGTGCAGGCGTGGGGTGAGGCCATGGCTTTGTCTTTCCAGGAAAAAATGAGCCCCTGGCCGAAGCAGCAGGCCCAGGCAGAGCCTTGAGCTTGAAGCCCAGTAGGTCTGTGGCCCTCAGGGCCAGAGCAATGCTGTCAAGGCAGGGAAGCGGCCTGCAAGCTGAGTGGGAGTGGGGGAGGGGAGGGAGACAGCTGAAGCCGAGTCCAGAAGGGCGGCGATGGAAGAGCTGCAGCTGGGTCAGAGCCTGGAGGGAGGGCGGGGCCTTCACTGAGGACCCCCCCGCCCCCCGAGGCCAGCCCTAGGCCCCGGCGGTCGCGCATGCGCCCTTGGCCTGTGCGGTGTGTGGGGGCTTGAACCCAAGCCCGCAGGGCTCCCGGAGCGGCCAGAGAAAGAAGGGCCCATGGAGAGGTAGGCGAGGTGGGCAGGGGGCGCCACCTTACTCTCCTCAGCTCCCTGAGGGAGAGAGAGAGAGACAGAGACAGAGAGAGAGATCCCTGACCTCTGAGTCTCTGCCTCCACCGCTGGCTGGTGCCAACTCACGCGCCATCCCACTTCCAGCCATCACCCCCACGCCTGCCCCGGGGCCAGCCCCACCACAGAGAGGCCGGTTGGTTCCTGCTCACCTCTGTGCCGTCCCTTCCCGACCTGACCCCAGTGCAGGGGATAAGCTTCAGACAAGTCTTTCCATGTCCCTCTGCATGACAATAGACTTCCTCCCCTCTCCCATTCCACAGGCCCACCCACCCGGGACATCCACCTTTGTCATTAGCTCAGGAGAGGATGCAAGATGAGAATCTCTGCTATTGTGTGGGGAGACTCAGTTTCCCGGGTTTCCCCCATGGACACATGTTCTTCAGCTGGGTCTGATTTTCTCCAGACAAGCTGTCTTGGGAAGGATTTGGCCAGCCCTAAGAACCTGAAGGGAAAGGGCGGAGGGGGGTTCTCTCTCTGCCCCCGACAGCCCCGAGCTGGGTCGGTCCCTCAGACCTGGCCAGGGGCAGCCCATCCCCCGGCGCCCTTCCCCTGGGCATCCAAGGGCAGGCCCGGCGCCAGCCCCACCCCGCTCGCCACTGCCCGACCATCGTCCTCCCTCGGGGGGCCTGGGCAGGACAGGGACCCGGGTGTGGGAGGCCTCCAGATCTCAGGCCTGGCACACCGTTTACCAGGCTGCTTCCTCCTCTGACGGGGGCCCAGCACACGCCCCAGGAGACTTGGCAGCCGCCCCCAGGGCTCTATCCTCTGGAACTCGTCCCCTTGGAAGGGGCCTGGCCCAGGTGCCAGGTTCGGCTGGTCGGCCAGCCTCCTTTGGAGAAAGCAGGCAAGCCGAGCCAGGCTTGCAGTGGCCCTGGCGTGACACCTGCCACCTCAGGCGGAGGGCCTCCCGCGTGCCCTCCATGGCGGGTTTCTCCCCGGAGCCGTGGCCTGGGCACTAGGAAGGCCGGGCCTCCCCGACTCCCGGGAGGAGGGGCTAGCCCAGTTGCGCCCTGGCCCCCAAACCCTCTGGTGCCATCTGCCTGTCTCGGCACTTCTGACTCCACAGAGCCTTTCCTACATCTGGGCTGCCTGCCGTGGCAAAGTGCAGGCGTGGGGTGAGGCCATGGCTTTGTCTTTCCAGGAAAAAATGAGCCCCTGGCCGAAGCAGCAGGCCCAGGCAGAGCCTTGAGCTTGAAGCCCAGTAGGTCTGTGGCCCTCAGGGCCAGAGCAATGCTGTCAAGGCAGGGAAGCGGCCTGCAAGCTGAGTGGGAGTGGGGGAGGGGAGGGAGACAGCTGAAGCCGAGTCCAGAAGGGCGGCGATGGAAGAGCTGCAGCTGGGTCAGAGCCTGGAGGGAGGGCGGGGCCTTCACTGAGGACCCCCCCGCCCCCCGAGGCCAGCCCTAGGCCCCGGCGGTCGCGCATGCGCCCTTGGCCTGTGCGGTGTGTGGGGGCTTGAACCCAAGCCCGCAGGGCTCCCGGAGCGGCCAGAGAAAGAAGGGCCCATGGAGAGGTAGGCGAGGTGGGCAGGGGGCGCCACCTTACTCTCCTCAGCTCCCTGAGGGAGAGAGAGAGAGACAGAGACAGAGAGAGAGATCCCTGACCTCTGAGTCTCTGCCTCCACCGCTGGCTGGTGCCAACTCACGCGCCATCCCACTTCCAGCCATCACCCCCACGCCTGCCCCGGGGCCAGCCCCACCACAGAGAGGCCGGTTGGTTCCTGCTCACCTCTGTGCCGTCCCTTCCCGACCTGACCCCAGTGCAGGGGATAAGCTTCAGACAAGTCTTTCCATGTCCCTCTGCATGACAATAGACTTCCTCCCCTCTCCCATTCCACAGGCCCACCCACCCGGGACATCCACCTTTGTCATTAGCTCAGGAGAGGATGCAAGATGAGAATCTCTGCTATTGTGTGGGGAGACTCAGTTTCCCGGGTTTCCCCCATGGACACATGTTCTTCAGCTGGGTCTGATTTTCTCCAGACAAGCTGTCTTGGGAAGGATTTGGCCAGCCCTAAGAACCTGAAGGGAAAGGGCGGAGGGGGGTTCTCTCTCTGCCCCCAACAGCCCCGAGCTGGGTCGGTCCCTCAGACCTGGCCAGGGGCAGCCCATCCCCCGGCGCCCTTCCCCGGGGCATCCAAGGGCAGGCCCGGCGCCAGCCCCACCCCGCTCGCCACTGCCCGACCATCGTCCTCCCTCGGGGGTCCTGGGCAGGACAGGGACCCGGGTGTGGGAGGCCTCCAGATCTCAGGCCTGGCACACCGTTTACCAGGCTGCTTCCTCCTCTGACGGGGGCCCAGCACACGCCCCAGGAGACTTGGCAGCCGCCCCCAGGGCTCTATCCTCTGGAACTCGTCCCCTTGGAAGGGGCCTGGCCCAGGTGCCAGGTTCGGCTGGTCGGCCAGCCTCCTTTGGAGAAAGCAGGCAAGCCGAGCCAGGCTTGCAGTGGCCCTGGCGTGACACCTGCCACCTCAGGCAGAGGGCCTCCCGCGTGCCCTCCATGGCGGGTTTCTCCCCGGAGCCGTGGCCTGGGCACTAGGAAGGCCGGGCCTCCCCGACTCCCGGGAGGAGGGGCTAGCCCAGTTGCGCGCTGGCCCCCAAACCCTCTGGTGCCATCTGCCTGTCTCGGCACTTCTGACTCCACAGAGCCTTTCCTACATCTGGGCTGCCTGCCGTGGCAAAGTGCAGGCGTGGGGTGAGGCCATGGCTTTGTCTTTCCAGGAAAAAATGAGCCCCTGGCCGAAGCAGCAGGCCCAGGCAGAGCCTTGAGCTTGAAGCCCAGTAGGTCTGTGGCCCTCAGGGCCAGAGCAATGCTGTCAAGGCAGGGAAGCGGCCTGCAAGCTGAGTGGGAGTGGGGGAGGGGAGGGAGACAGCTGAAGCCGAGTCCAGAAGGGCGGCGATGGAAGAGCTGCAGCTGGGTCAGAGCCTGGAGGGAGGGCGGGGCCTTCACTGAGGACCCCCCCGCCCCCCGAGGCCAGCCCTAGGCCCCGGCGGTCGCGCATGCGCCCTTGGCCTGTGCGGTGTGTGGGGGCTTGAACCCAAGCCCGCAGGGCTCCCGGAGCGGCCAGAGAAAGAAGGGCCCATGGAGAGGTAGGCGAGGTGGGCAGGGGGCGCCACCTTACTCTCCTCAGCTCCCTGAGGGAGAGAGAGAGAGACAGAGACAGAGAGAGAGATCCCTGACCTCTGAGTCTCTGCCTCCACCGCTGGCTGGTGCCAACTCACGCGCCATCCCACTTCCAGCCATCACCCCCACGCCTGCCCCAGGGCCAGCCCCACCACAGAGAGGCCGGTTGGTTCCTGCTCACCTCTGTGCCGTCCCTTCCCGACCTGACCCCAGTGCAGGGGATAAGCTTCAGACAAGTCTTTCCATGTCCCTCTGCATGACAATAGACTTCCTCCCCTCTCCCATTCCACAGGCCCACCCACCCGGGACATCCACCTTTGTCATTAGCTCAGGAGAGGATGCAAGATGAGAATCTCTGCTATTGTGTGGGGAGACTCAGTTTCCCGGGTTTCCCCCATGGACACATGTTCTTCAGCTGGGTCTGATTTTCTCCAGACAAGCTGTCTTGGGAAGGATTTGGCCAGCCCTAAGAACCTGAAGGGAAAGGGCGGAGGGGGGTTCTCTCTCTGCCCCCGACAGCCCCGAGCTGGGTCGGTCCCTCAGACCTGGCCAGGGGCAGCCCATCCCCCGGCGCCCTTCCCCGGGGCATCCAAGGGCAGGCCCGGCGCCAGCCCCACCCCGCTCGCCACTGCCCGACCATCGTCCTCCATCGGGGGGCCTGGGCAGGACAGGGACCCGGATGTGGGAGGCCTCCAGATCTCAGGCCTGGAACACCATTTACCAGGCTGCTTCCTCCTCTGACGGGGGCCCAGCACACGCCCCAGGAGACTTGGCAGCCGCCCCCAGGGCTCTATCCTCTGGAACTCGTCCCCTTGGAAGGGGCCTGGCCCAGGTGCCAGGTTCGGCTGGTCGGCCAGCCTCCTTTGGAGAAAGCAGGCAAGCCGAGCCAGGCTTGCAGTGGCCCTGGCGTGACACCTGCCACCTCAGGCAGAGGGCCTCCCGCGTGCCCCCCATGGCGGGTTTCTCCCCGGAGCCGTGGCCTGGGCACTAGGAAGGCCGGGCCTCCCCGACTCCCGGGAGGAGGAGCTAGCCCAGTTGCGCGCTGGCCCCCAAACCCTCTGGTGCCATCTGCCTGTCTCGGCACTTCTGACTCCACAGAGCCTTTCCTACATCTGGGCTGCCTGCCGTGGCAAAGTGCAGGCGTGGGGTGAGGCCATGGCTTTGTCTTTCCAGGAAAAAATGAGCCCCTGGCCGAAGCAGCAGGCCCAGGCAGAGCCTTGAGCTTGAAGCCCAGTAGGTCTGTGGCCCTCAGGGCCAGAGCAATGCTGTCAAGGCAGGGAAGCGGCCTGCAAGCTGAGTGGGAGTGGGGGAGGGGAGGGAGACAGCTGAAGCCGAGTCCAGAAGGGCGGCGATGGAAGAGCTGCAGCTGGGTCAGAGCCTGGAGGGAGGGCGGGGCCTTCACTGAGGACCCCCCCGCCCCCCGAGGCCAGCCCTAGGCCCCGGCGGTCGCGCATGCGCCCTTGGCAGGTGCGGTGTGTGGGGGCTTGAACCCAAGCCCGCAGGGCTCCCGGAGCGGCCAGAGAAAGAAGGGCCCATGGAGAGGTAGGCGAGGTGGGCAGGGGGCGCCACCTTACTCTCCTCAGCTCCCTGAGGGAGAGAGAGAGAGACAGAGACAGAGAGAGAGATCCCTGACCTCTGAGTCTCTGCCTCCACCGCTGGCTGGTGCCAACTCACGCGCCATCCCACTTCCAGCCATCACCCCCACGCCTGCCCCGGGGCCAGCCCCACCACAGAGAGGCCGGTTGGTTCCTGCTCACCTCTGTGCCGTCCCTTCCCGACCTGACCCCAGTGCAGGGGATAAGCTTCAGACAAGTCTTTCCATGTCCCTCTGCATGACAATAGACTTCCTCCCCTCTCCCATTCCACAGGCCCACCCACCCGGGACATCCACCTTTGTCATTAGCTCAGGAGAGGATGCAAGATGAGAATCTCTGATATTGTGTGGGGAGACTCAGTTTCCCGGGTTTCCCCCATGGACACATGTTCTTCAGCTGGGTCTGATTTTCTCCAGACAAGCTGTCTTGGGAAGGATTTGGCCAGCCCTAAGAACCTGAAGGGAAAGGGCGGAGGGGGGTTCTCTCTCTGCCCCCGACAGCCCCGAGCTGGGTCGGTCCCTCAGACCTGGCCAGGGGCAGCCCATCCCCCGGCGCCCTTCCCCGGGGCATCCAAGGGCAGGCCCGGCGCCAGCCCCACCCCGCTCGCCACTGCCCGACCATCGTCCTCCATCGGGGGGCCTGGGCAGGACAGGGACCCGGCTGTGGGAGGCCTCCAGATCTCAGGCCTGGCACACCGTTTACCAGGCTGCTTCCTCCTCTGACGGGGGCCCAGCACACGCCCCAGGAGACTTGGCAGCCGCCCCCAGGGCTCTATCCTCTGGAACTCGTCCCCTTGGAAGGGGCCTGGCCCAGGTGCCAGGTTCGGCTGGTCGGCCAGCCTCCTTTGGAGAAAGCAGGCAAGCCGAGCCAGGCTTGCAGTGGCCCTGGCGTGACACCTGCCACCTCAGGCAGAGGGCCTCCCGCGTGCCCTCCATGGCGGGTTTCTCCCCGGAGCCGTGGCCTGGGCACTAGGAAGGCCGGGCCTCCCCGACTCCCGGGAGGAGGGGCTAGCCCAGTTGCGCGCTGGCCCCCAAACCCTCTGGTGCCATCTGCCTGTCTCGGCACTTCTGACTCCACAGAGCCTTTCCTACATCTGGGCTGCCTGCCGTGGCAAAGTGCAGGCGTGGGGTGAGGCCATGGCTTTGTCTTTCCAGGAAAAAATGAGCCCCTGGCCGAAGCAGCAGGCCCAGGCAGAGCCTTGAGCTTGAAGCCGAGTAGGTCTGTGGCCCTCAGGGCCAGAGCAATGCTGTCAAGGCAGGGAAGCGGCCTGCAAGCTGAGTGGGAGTGGGGGAGGGGAGGGAGACAGCTGAAGCCGAGTCCAGAAGGGCGGCGATGGAAGAGCTGCAGCTGGGTCAGAGCCTGGAGGGAGGGCGGGGCCTTCACTGAGGACCCCCCCGCCCCCCGAGGCCAGCCCTAGGCCCCGGCGGTCGCGCATGCGCCCTTGGCCTGTGCGGTGTGTGGGGGCTTGAACCCAAGCCCGCAGGGCTCCCGGAGCGGCCAGAGAAAGAAGGGCCCATGGAGAGGTAGGCGAGGTGGGCAGGGGGTGCCACCTTACTCTCCTCAGCTCCCTGAGGGAGAGAGAGAGAGACAGAGACAGAGAGAGAGATCCCTGACCTCTGAGTCTCTGCCTCCACCGCTGGCTGGTGCCAACTCACGCGCCATCCCACTTCCAGCCATCACCCCCACGCCTGCCCCGGGGCCAGCCCCACCACAGAGAGGCCGGTTGGTTCCTGCTCACCTCTGTGCCGTCCCTTCCCGACCTGACCCCAGTGCAGGGGATAAGCTTCAGACAAGTCTTTCCATGTCCCTCTGCATGACAATAGACTTCCTCCCCTCTCCCATTCCACAGGCCCACCCACCCGGGACATCCACCTTTGTCATTAGCTCAGGAGAGGATGCAAGATGAGAATCTCTGCTATTGTGTGGGGAGACTCAGTTTCCCGGGTTTCCCCCATGGACACATGTTCTTCAGCTGGGTCTGATTTTCTCCAGACAAGCTGTCTTGGGAAGGATTTGGCCAGCCCTAAGAACCTGAAGGGAAAGGGCGGAGGGGGGTTCTCTCTCTGCCCCCGACAGCCCCGAGCTGGGTCGGTCCCTCAGACCTGGCCAGGGGCAGCCCATCCCCCGGCGCCCTTCCCCGGGGCATCCAAGGGCAGGCTCGGCGCCAGCCCCACCCCGCTCGCCACTGCCCGACCATCGTGCTCCCTCGGGGGGCCTGGGCAGGACAGGGACCCGGCTGTGGGAGGCCTCCAGATCTCAGGCCTGGCACACCGTTTACCAGGCTGCTTCCTCCTCTGACGGGGGCCCAGCACACGCCCCAGGAGACTTGGCAGCCGCCCCCAGGGCTCTATCCTCTGGAACTCGTCCCCTTGGAAGGGGCCTGGCCCAGGTGCCAGGTTCGGCTGGTCGGCCAGCCTCCTTTGGAGAAAGCAGGCAAGCCGAGCCAGGCTTGCAGTGGCCCTGGCGTGACACCTGCCACCTCAGGCAGAGGGCCTCCCGCGTGCCCTCCATGGCGGGTTTCTCCCCGGAGCCGTGGCCTGGGCACTAGGAAGGCCGGGCCTCCCCGACTCCCGGGAGGAGGGGCTAGCCCAGTTGCGCGCTGGCCCCCAAACCCTCTGGTGCCATCTGCCTGTCTCGGCACTTCTGACTCCACAGAGCCTTTCCTACATCTGGGCTGCCTGCCGTGGCAAAGTGCAGGCGTGGGGTGAGGCCATGGCTTTGTCTTTCCAGGAAAAAATGAGCCCCTGGCCGAAGCAGCAGGCCCAGGCAGAGCCTTGAGCTTGAAGCCCAGTAGGTCTGTGGCCCTCAGGGCCAGAGCAATGCTGTCAAGGCAGGGAAGCGGCCTGCAAGCTGAGTGGGAGTGGGGGAGGGGAGGGAGACAGCTGAAGCCGAGTCCAGAAGGGCGGCGATGGAAGAGCTGCAGCTGGGTCAGAGCCTGGAGGGAGGGCGGGGCCTTCACTGAGGACCCCCCCGCCCCCCGAGGCCAGCCCTAGGCCCCGGCGGTCGCGCATGCGCCCTTGGCCTGTGCGGTGTGTGGGGGCTTGAACCCAAGCCCGCAGGGCTCCCGGAGCGGCCAGAGAAAGAAGGGCCCATGGAGAGGTAGGCGAGGTGGGCAGGGGGCGCCACCTTACTCTCCTCAGCTCCCTGAGGGAGAGAGAGAGAGACAGAGACAGAGAGAGAGATCCCTGACCTCTGAGTCTCTGCCTCCACCGCTGGCTGGTGCCAACTCACGCGCCATCCCACTTCCAGCCATCACCCCCACGCCTGCCCCGGGGCCAGCCCCACCACAGAGAGGCCGGTTGGTTCCTGCTCACCTCTGTGCCGTCCCTTCCCGACCTGACCCCAGTGCAGGGGATAAGCTTCAGACAAGTCTTTCCATGTCCCTCTGCATGACAATAGACTTCCTCCCCTCTCCCATTCCACAGGCCCACCCACCCGGGACATCCACCTTTGTCATTAGCTCAGGAGAGGATGCAAGATGAGAATCTCTGATATTGTGTGGGGAGACTCAGTTTCCCGGGTTTCCCCCATGGACACATGTTCTTCAGCTGGGTCTGATTTTCTCCAGACAAGCTGTCTTGGGAAGGATTTGGCCAGCCCTAAGAACCTGAAGGGAAAGGGCGGAGGGGGGTTCTCTCTCTGCCCCCGACAGCCCCGAGCTGGGTCGGTCCCTCAGACCTGGCCAGGGGCAGCCCATCCCCCGGCGCCCTTCCCCGGGGCATCCAAGGGCAGGCCCGGCGCCAGCCCCACCCCGCTCGCCACTGCCCGACCATCGTCCTCCATCGGGGGGCCTGGGCAGGACAGGGACCCGGCTGTGGGAGGCCTCCAGATCTCAGGCCTGGCACACCGTTTACCAGGCTGCTTCCTCCTCTGACGGGGGCCCAGCACACGCCCCAGGAGACTTGGCAGCCGCCCCCAGGGCTCTATCCTCTGGAACTCGTCCCCTTGGAAGGGGCCTGGCCCAGGTGCCAGGTTCGGCTGGTCGGCCAGCCTCCTTTGGAGAAAGCAGGCAAGCCGAGCCAGGCTTGCAGTGGCCCTGGCGTGACACCTGCCACCTCAGGCAGAGGGCCTCCCGCGTGCCCTCCATGGCGGGTTTCTCCCCGGAGCCGTGGCCTGGGCACTAGGAAGGCCGGGCCTCCCCGACTCCCGGGAGGAGGGGCTAGCCCAGTTGCGCGCTGGCCCCCAAACCCTCTGGTGCCATCTGCCTGTCTCGGCACTTCTGACTCCACAGAGCCTTTCCTACATCTGGGCTGCCTGCCGTGGCAAAGTGCAGGCGTGGGGTGAGGCCATGGCTTTGTCTTTCCAGGAAAAAATGAGCCCCTGGCCGAAGCAGCAGGCCCAGGCAGAGCCTTGAGCTTGAAGCCGAGTAGGTCTGTGGCCCTCAGGGCCAGAGCAATGCTGTCAAGGCAGGGAAGCGGCCTGCAAGCTGAGTGGGAGTGGGGGAGGGGAGGGAGACAGCTGAAGCCGAGTCCAGAAGGGCGGCGATGGAAGAGCTGCAGCTGGGTCAGAGCCTGGAGGGAGGGCGGGGCCTTCACTGAGGACCCCCCCGCCCCCCGAGGCCAGCCCTAGGCCCCGGCGGTCGCGCATGCGCCCTTGGCCTGTGCGGTGTGTGGGGGCTTGAACCCAAGCCCGCAGGGCTCCCGGAGCGGCCAGAGAAAGAAGGGCCCATGGAGAGGTAGGCGAGGTGGGCAGGGGGTGCCACCTTACTCTCCTCAGCTCCCTGAGGGAGAGAGAGAGAGACAGAGACAGAGAGAGAGATCCCTGACCTCTGAGTCTCTGCCTCCACCGCTGGCTGGTGCCAACTCACGCGCCATCCCACTTCCAGCCATCACCCCCACGCCTGCCCCGGGGCCAGCCCCACCACAGAGAGGCCGGTTGGTTCCTGCTCACCTCTGTGCCGTCCCTTCCCGACCTGACCCCAGTGCAGGGGATAAGCTTCAGACAAGTCTTTCCATGTCCCTCTGCATGACAATAGACTTCCTCCCCTCTCCCATTCCACAGGCCCACCCACCCGGGACATCCACCTTTGTCATTAGCTCAGGAGAGGATGCAAGATGAGAATCTCTGCTATTGTGTGGGGAGACTCAGTTTCCCGGGTTTCCCCCATGGACACATGTTCTTCAGCTGGGTCTGATTTTCTCCAGACAAGCTGTCTTGGGAAGGATTTGGCCAGCCCTAAGAACCTGAAGGGAAAGGGCGGAGGGGGGTTCTCTCTCTGCCCCCGACAGCCCCGAGCTGGGTCGGTCCCTCAGACCTGGCCAGGGGCAGCCCATCCCCCGGCGCCCTTCCCCGGGGCATCCAAGGGCAGGCTCGGCGCCAGCCCCACCCCGCTCGCCACTGCCCGACCATCGTGCTCCCTCGGGGGGCCTGGGCAGGACAGGGACCCGGCTGTGGGAGGCCTCCAGATCTCAGGCCTGGCACACCGTTTACCAGGCTGCTTCCTCCTCTGACGGGGGCCCAGCACACGCCCCAGGAGACTTGGCAGCCGCCCCCAGGGCTCTATCCTCTGGAACTCGTCCCCTTGGAAGGGGCCTGGCCCAGGTGCCAGGTTCGGCTGGTCGGCCAGCCTCCTTTGGAGAAAGCAGGCAAGCCGAGCCAGGCTTGCAGTGGCCCTGGCGTGACACCTGCCACCTCAGGCAGAGGGCCTCCCGCGTGCCCTCCATGGCGGGTTTCTCCCCGGAGCCGTGGCCTGGGCACTAGGAAGGCCGGGCCTCCCCGACTCCCGGGAGGAGGGGCTAGCCCAGTTGCGCGCTGGCCCCCAAACCCTCTGGTGCCATCTGCCTGTCTCGGCACTTCTGACTCCACAGAGCCTTTCCTACATCTGGGCTGCCTGCCGTGGCAAAGTGCAGGCGTGGGGTGAGGCCATGGCTTTGTCTTTCCAGGAAAAAATGAGCCCCTGGCCGAAGCAGCAGGCCCAGGCAGAGCCTTGAGCTTGAAGCCCAGTAGGTCTGTGGCCCTCAGGGCCAGAGCAATGCTGTCAAGGCAGGGAAGCGGCCTGCAAGCTGAGTGGGAGTGGGGGAGGGGAGGGAGACAGCTGAAGCCGAGTCCAGAAGGGCGGCGATGGAAGAGCTGCAGCTGGGTCAGAGCCTGGAGGGAGGGCGGGGCCTTCACTGAGGACCCCCCCGCCCCCCGAGGCCAGCCCTAGGCCCCGGCGGTCGCGCATGCGCCCTTGGCCTGTGCGGTGTGTGGGGGCTTGAACCCAAGCCCGCAGGGCTCCCGGAGCGGCCAGAGAAAGAAGGGCCCATGGAGAGGTAGGCGAGGTGGGCAGGGGGCGCCACCTTACTCTCCTCAGCTCCCTGAGGGAGAGAGAGAGAGACAGAGACAGAGAGAGAGATCCCTGACCTCTGAGTCTCTGCCTCCACCGCTGGCTGGTGCCAACTCACGCGCCATCCCACTTCCAGCCATCACCCCCACGCCTGCCCCGGGGCCAGCCCCACCACAGAGAGGCCGGTTGGTTCCTGCTCACCTCTGTGCCGTCCCTTCCCGACCTGACCCCAGTGCAGGGGATAAGCTTCAGACAAGTCTTTCCATGTCCCTCTGCATGACAATAGACTTCCTCCCCTC
This sequence comes from Diceros bicornis minor, assembly GCF_020826845.1. Taxonomy (NCBI): domain Eukaryota; kingdom Metazoa; phylum Chordata; class Mammalia; order Perissodactyla; family Rhinocerotidae; genus Diceros; species Diceros bicornis. The sequence continues at coordinate 117,409 of NW_026691312.1, forward strand.
TCCCATTCCACAGGCCCACCCACCCGGGACATCCACCTTTGTCATTAGCTCAGGAGAGGATGCAAGATGAGAATCTCTGCTATTGTGTGGGGAGACTCAGTTTCCCGGGTTTCCCCCATGGACACATGTTCTTCAGCTGGGTCTGATTTTCTCCAGACAAGCTGTCTTGGGAAGGATTTGGCCAGCCCTAAGAACCTGAAGGGAAAGGGCGGAGGGGGGTTCTCTCTCTGCCCCCGACAGCCCCGAGCTGGGTCGGTCCCTCAGACCTGGCCAGGGGCAGCCCATCCCCCGGCGCCCTTCCCCGGGGCATCCAAGGGCAGGCCCGGCGCCAGCCCCACCCCGCTCGCCACTGCCCGACCATCGTCCTCCATCGGGGGGCCTGGGCAGGACAGGGACCCGGATGTGGGAGGCCTCCAGATCTCAGGCCTGGAACACCATTTACCAGGCTGCTTCCTCCTCTGACGGGGGCCCAGCACACGCCCCAGGAGACTTGGCAGCCGCCCCCAGGGCTCTATCCTCTGGAACTCGTCCCCTTGGAAGGGGCCTGGCCCAGGTGCCAGGTTCGGCTGGTCGGCCAGCCTCCTTTGGAGAAAGCAGGCAAGCCGAGCCAGGCTTGCAGTGGCCCTGGCGTGACACCTGCCACCTCAGGCAGAGGGCCTCCCGCGTGCCCCCCATGGCGGGTTTCTCCCCGGAGCCGTGGCCTGGGCACTAGGAAGGCCGGGCCTCCCCGACTCCCGGGAGGAGGAGCTAGCCCAGTTGCGCGCTGGCCCCCAAACCCTCTGGTGCCATCTGCCTGTCTCGGCACTTCTGACTCCACAGAGCCTTTCCTACATCTGGGCTGCCTGCCGTGGCAAAGTGCAGGCGTGGGGTGAGGCCATGGCTTTGTCTTTCCAGGAAAAAATGAGCCCCTGGCCGAAGCAGCAGGCCCAGGCAGAGCCTTGAGCTTGAAGCCCAGTAGGTCTGTGGCCCTCAGGGCCAGAGCAATGCTGTCAAGGCAGGGAAGCGGCCTGCAAGCTGAGTGGGAGTGGGGGAGGGGAGGGAGACAGCTGAAGCCGAGTCCAGAAGGGCGGCGATGGAAGAGCTGCAGCTGGGTCAGAGCCTGGAGGGAGGGCGGGGCCTTCACTGAGGACCCCCCCGCCCCCCGAGGCCAGCCCTAGGCCCCGGCGGTCGCGCATGCGCCCTTGGCCTGTGCGGTGTGTGGGGGCTTGAACCCAAGCCCGCAGGGCTCCCGGAGCGGCCAGAGAAAGAAGGGCCCATGGAGAGGTAGGCGAGGTGGGCAGGGGGTGCCACCTTACTCTCCTCAGCTCCCTGAGGGAGAGAGAGAGAGACAGAGACAGAGAGAGAGATCCCTGACCTCTGAGTCTCTGCCTCCACCGCTGGCTGGTGCCAACTCACGCGCCATCCCACTTCCAGCCATCACCCCCACGCCTGCCCCGGGGCCAGCCCCACCACAGAGAGGCCGGTTGGTTCCTGCTCACCTCTGTGCCGTCCCTTCCCGACCTGACCCCAGTGCAGGGGATAAGCTTCAGACAAGTCTTTCCATGTCCCTCTGCATGACAATAGACTTCCTCCCCTCTCCCATTCCACAGGCCCACCCACCCGGGACATCCACCTTTGTCATTAGCTCAGGAGAGGATGCAAGATGAGAATCTCTGCTATTGTGTGGGGAGACTCAGTTTCCCGGGTTTCCCCCATGGACACATGTTCTTCAGCTGGGTCTGATTTTCTCCAGACAAGCTGTCTTGGGAAGGATTTGGCCAGCCCTAAGAACCTGAAGGGAAAGGGCGGAGGGGGGTTCTCTCTCTGCCCCCGACAGCCCCGAGCTGGGTCGGTCCCTCAGACCTGGCCAGGGGCAGCCCATCCCCCGGCGCCCTTCCCCGGGGCATCCAAGGGCAGGCTCGGCGCCAGCCCCACCCCGCTCGCCACTGCCCGACCATCGTGCTCCCTCGGGGGGCCTGGGCAGGACAGGGACCCGGCTGTGGGAGGCCTCCAGATCTCAGGCCTGGCACACCGTTTACCAGGCTGCTTCCTCCTCTGACGGGGGCCCAGCACACGCCCCAGGAGACTTGGCAGCCGCCCCCAGGGCTCTATCCTCTGGAACTCGTCCCCTTGGAAGGGGCCTGGCCCAGGTGCCAGGTTCGGCTGGTCGGCCAGCCTCCTTTGGAGAAAGCAGGCAAGCCGAGCCAGGCTTGCAGTGGCCCTGGCGTGACACCTGCCACCTCAGGCAGAGGGCCTCCCGCGTGCCCTCCATGGCGGGTTTCTCCCCGGAGCCGTGGCCTGGGCACTAGGAAGGCCGGGCCTCCCCGACTCCCGGGAGGAGGGGCTAGCCCAGTTGCGCGCTGGCCCCCAAACCCTCTGGTGCCATCTGCCTGTCTCGGCACTTCTGACTCCACAGAGCCTTTCCTACATCTGGGCTGCCTGCCGTGGCAAAGTGCAGGCGTGGGGTGAGGCCATGGCTTTGTCTTTCCAGGAAAAAATGAGCCCCTGGCCGAAGCAGCAGGCCCAGGCAGAGCCTTGAGCTTGAAGCCCAGTAGGTCTGTGGCCCTCAGGGCCAGAGCAATGCTGTCAAGGCAGGGAAGCGGCCTGCAAGCTGAGTGGGAGTGGGGGAGGGGAGGGAGACAGCTGAAGCCGAGTCCAGAAGGGCGGCGATGGAAGAGCTGCAGCTGGGTCAGAGCCTGGAGGGAGGGCGGGGCCTTCACTGAGGACCCCCCCGCCCCCCGAGGCCAGCCCTAGGCCCCGGCGGTCGCGCATGCGCCCTTGGCCTGTGCGGTGTGTGGGGGCTTGAACCCAAGCCCGCAGGGCTCCCGGAGCGGCCAGAGAAAGAAGGGCCCATGGAGAGGTAGGCGAGGTGGGCAGGGGGCGCCACCTTACTCTCCTCAGCTCCCTGAGGGAGAGAGAGAGAGACAGAGACAGAGAGAGAGATCCCTGACCTCTGAGTCTCTGCCTCCACCGCTGGCTGGTGCCAACTCACGCGCCATCCCACTTCCAGCCATCACCCCCACGCCTGCCCCGGGGCCAGCCCCACCACAGAGAGGCCGGTTGGTTCCTGCTCACCTCTGTGCCGTCCCTTCCCGACCTGACCCCAGTGCAGGGGATAAGCTTCAGACAAGTCTTTCCATGTCCCTCTGCATGACAATAGACTTCCTCCCCTCTCCCATTCCACAGGCCCACCCACCCGGGACATCCACCTTTGTCATTAGCTCAGGAGAGGATGCAAGATGAGAATCTCTGATATTGTGTGGGGAGACTCAGTTTCCCGGGTTTCCCCCATGGACACATGTTCTTCAGCTGGGTCTGATTTTCTCCAGACAAGCTGTCTTGGGAAGGATTTGGCCAGCCCTAAGAACCTGAAGGGAAAGGGCGGAGGGGGGTTCTCTCTCTGCCCCCGACAGCCCCGAGCTGGGTCGGTCCCTCAGACCTGGCCAGGGGCAGCCCATCCCCCGGCGCCCTTCCCCGGGGCATCCAAGGGCAGGCCCGGCGCCAGCCCCACCCCGCTCGCCACTGCCCGACCATCGTCCTCCATCGGGGGGCCTGGGCAGGACAGGGACCCGGCTGTGGGAGGCCTCCAGATCTCAGGCCTGGCACACCGTTTACCAGGCTGCTTCCTCCTCTGACGGGGGCCCAGCACACGCCCCAGGAGACTTGGCAGCCGCCCCCAGGGCTCTATCCTCTGGAACTCGTCCCCTTGGAAGGGGCCTGGCCCAGGTGCCAGGTTCGGCTGGTCGGCCAGCCTCCTTTGGAGAAAGCAGGCAAGCCGAGCCAGGCTTGCAGTGGCCCTGGCGTGACACCTGCCACCTCAGGCAGAGGGCCTCCCGCGTGCCCTCCATGGCGGGTTTCTCCCCGGAGCCGTGGCCTGGGCACTAGGAAGGCCGGGCCTCCCCGACTCCCGGGAGGAGGGGCTAGCCCAGTTGCGCGCTGGCCCCCAAACCCTCTGGTGCCATCTGCCTGTCTCGGCACTTCTGACTCCACAGAGCCTTTCCTACATCTGGGCTGCCTGCCGTGGCAAAGTGCAGGCGTGGGGTGAGGCCATGGCTTTGTCTTTCCAGGAAAAAATGAGCCCCTGGCCGAAGCAGCAGGCCCAGGCAGAGCCTTGAGCTTGAAGCCGAGTAGGTCTGTGGCCCTCAGGGCCAGAGCAATGCTGTCAAGGCAGGGAAGCGGCCTGCAAGCTGAGTGGGAGTGGGGGAGGGGAGGGAGACAGCTGAAGCCGAGTCCAGAAGGGCGGCGATGGAAGAGCTGCAGCTGGGTCAGAGCCTGGAGGGAGGGCGGGGCCTTCACTGAGGACCCCCCCGCCCCCCGAGGCCAGCCCTAGGCCCCGGCGGTCGCGCATGCGCCCTTGGCCTGTGCGGTGTGTGGGGGCTTGAACCCAAGCCCGCAGGGCTCCCGGAGCGGCCAGAGAAAGAAGGGCCCATGGAGAGGTAGGCGAGGTGGGCAGGGGGTGCCACCTTACTCTCCTCAGCTCCCTGAGGGAGAGAGAGAGAGACAGAGACAGAGAGAGAGATCCCTGACCTCTGAGTCTCTGCCTCCACCGCTGGCTGGTGCCAACTCACGCGCCATCCCACTTCCAGCCATCACCCCCACGCCTGCCCCGGGGCCAGCCCCACCACAGAGAGGCCGGTTGGTTCCTGCTCACCTCTGTGCCGTCCCTTCCCGACCTGACCCCAGTGCAGGGGATAAGCTTCAGACAAGTCTTTCCATGTCCCTCTGCATGACAATAGACTTCCTCCCCTCTCCCATTCCACAGGCCCACCCACCCGGGACATCCACCTTTGTCATTAGCTCAGGAGAGGATGCAAGATGAGAATCTCTGCTATTGTGTGGGGAGACTCAGTTTCCCGGGTTTCCCCCATGGACACATGTTCTTCAGCTGGGTCTGATTTTCTCCAGACAAGCTGTCTTGGGAAGGATTTGGCCAGCCCTAAGAACCTGAAGGGAAAGGGCGGAGGGGGGTTCTCTCTCTGCCCCCGACAGCCCCGAGCTGGGTCGGTCCCTCAGACCTGGCCAGGGGCAGCCCATCCCCCGGCGCCCTTCCCCGGGGCATCCAAGGGCAGGCTCGGCGCCAGCCCCACCCCGCTCGCCACTGCCCGACCATCGTGCTCCCTCGGGGGGCCTGGGCAGGACAGGGACCCGGCTGTGGGAGGCCTCCAGATCTCAGGCCTGGCACACCGTTTACCAGGCTGCTTCCTCCTCTGACGGGGGCCCAGCACACGCCCCAGGAGACTTGGCAGCCGCCCCCAGGGCTCTATCCTCTGGAACTCGTCCCCTTGGAAGGGGCCTGGCCCAGGTGCCAGGTTCGGCTGGTCGGCCAGCCTCCTTTGGAGAAAGCAGGCAAGCCGAGCCAGGCTTGCAGTGGCCCTGGCGTGACACCTGCCACCTCAGGCAGAGGGCCTCCCGCGTGCCCTCCATGGCGGGTTTCTCCCCGGAGCCGTGGCCTGGGCACTAGGAAGGCCGGGCCTCCCCGACTCCCGGGAGGAGGGGCTAGCCCAGTTGCGCGCTGGCCCCCAAACCCTCTGGTGCCATCTGCCTGTCTCGGCACTTCTGACTCCACAGAGCCTTTCCTACATCTGGGCTGCCTGCCGTGGCAAAGTGCAGGCGTGGGGTGAGGCCATGGCTTTGTCTTTCCAGGAAAAAATGAGCCCCTGGCCGAAGCAGCAGGCCCAGGCAGAGCCTTGAGCTTGAAGCCCAGTAGGTCTGTGGCCCTCAGGGCCAGAGCAATGCTGTCAAGGCAGGGAAGCGGCCTGCAAGCTGAGTGGGAGTGGGGGAGGGGAGGGAGACAGCTGAAGCCGAGTCCAGAAGGGCGGCGATGGAAGAGCTGCAGCTGGGTCAGAGCCTGGAGGGAGGGCGGGGCCTTCACTGAGGACCCCCCCGCCCCCCGAGGCCAGCCCTAGGCCCCGGCGGTCGCGCATGCGCCCTTGGCCTGTGCGGTGTGTGGGGGCTTGAACCCAAGCCCGCAGGGCTCCCGGAGCGGCCAGAGAAAGAAGGGCCCATGGAGAGGTAGGCGAGGTGGGCAGGGGGCGCCACCTTACTCTCCTCAGCTCCCTGAGGGAGAGAGAGAGAGACAGAGACAGAGAGAGAGATCCCTGACCTCTGAGTCTCTGCCTCCACCGCTGGCTGGTGCCAACTCACGCGCCATCCCACTTCCAGCCATCACCCCCACGCCTGCCCCGGGGCCAGCCCCACCACAGAGAGGCCGGTTGGTTCCTGCTCACCTCTGTGCCGTCCCTTCCCGACCTGACCCCAGTGCAGGGGATAAGCTTCAGACAAGTCTTTCCATGTCCCTCTGCATGACAATAGACTTCCTCCCCTCTCCCATTCCACAGGCCCACCCACCCGGGACATCCACCTTTGTCATTAGCTCAGGAGAGGATGCAAGATGAGAATCTCTGCTATTGTGTGGGGAGACTCAGTTTCCCGGGTTTCCCCCATGGACACATGTTCTTCAGCTGGGTCTGATTTTCTCCAGACAAGCTGTCTTGGGAAGGATTTGGCCAGCCCTAAGAACCTGAAGGGAAAGGGCGGAGGGGGGTTCTCTCTCTGCCCCCGACAGCCCCGAGCTGGGTCGGTCCCTCAGACCTGGCCAGGGGCAGCCCATCCCCCGGCGTCCTTCCCCGGGGCATCCAAGGGCAGGCCCGGCGCCAGCCCCACCCCGCTCGCCACTGCCCGACCATCGTCCTCCCTCGGGGGGCCTGGGCAGGACAGGGACCCGGGTGTGGGAGGCCTCCAGATCTCAGGCCTGGCACACCGTTTACCAGGCTGCTTCCTCCTCTGACGGGGGCCCAGCACACGCCCCAGGAGACTTGGCAGCCGCCCCCAGGGCTCTATCCTCTGCAACTCGTCCCCTTGGAAGGGGCCTGGCCCAGGTGCCAGGTTCGGCTGGTCGGCCAGCCTCCTTTGGAGAAAGCAGGCAAGCCGAGCCAGGCTTGCAGTGGCCCTGGCGTGATACCTGCCACCTCAGGCGGAGGGCCTCCCGCGTGCCCTCCATGGCGGGTTTCTCCCCGGAGCCGTGGCCTGGGCACTAGGAAGGCCGGGCCTCCCCGACTCCCGGGAGGAGGGGCTAGCCCAGTTGCGCCCTGGCCCCCAAACCCTCTGGTGCCATCTGCCTGTCTCGGCACTTCTGACTCCACACAGCCTTTCCTACATCTGGGCTGCCTGCCGTGGCAAAGTGCAGGCGTGGGGTGAGGCCATGGCTTTGTCTTTCCAGGAAAAAATGAGCCCCTGGCCGAAGCAGCAGGCCCAGGCAGAGCCTTGAGCTTGAAGCCCAGTAGGTCTGTGGCCCTCAGGGCCAGAGCAATGCTGTCAAGGCAGGGAAGCGGCCTGCAAGCTGAGTGGGAGTGGGGGAGGGGAGGGAGACAGCTGAAGCCGAGTCCAGAAGGGCGGCGATGGAAGAGCTGCAGCTGGGTCAGAGCCTGGAGGGAGGGCGGGGCCTTCACTGAGGACCCCCCCGCCCCCCGAGGCCAGCCCTAGGCCCCGGCGGTCGCGCATGCGCCCTTGGCCTGTGCGGTGTGTGGGGGCTTGAACCCAAGCCCGCAGGGCTCCCGGAGCGGCCAGAGAAAGAAGGGCCCATGGAGAGGTAGGCGAGGTGGGCAGGGGGCGCCACCTTACTCTCCTCAGCTCCCTGAGGGAGAGAGAGAGAGACAGAGACAGAGAGAGAGATCCCTGACCTCTGAGTCTCTGCCTCCACCGCTGGCTGGTGCCAACTCACGCGCCATCCCACTTCCAGCCATCACCCCCACGCCTGCCCCGGGGCCAGCCCCACCACAGAGAGGCCGGTTGGTTCCTGCTCACCTCTGTGCCGTCCCTTCCCGACCTGACCCCAGTGCAGGGGATAAGCTTCAGACAAGTCTTTCCATGTCCCTCTGCATGACAATAGACTTCCTCCCCTCTCCCATTCCACAGGCCCACCCACCCGGGACATCCACCTTTGTCATTAGCTCAGGAGAGGATGCAAGATGAGAATCTCTGCTATTGTGTGGGGAGACTCAGTTTCCCGGGTTTCCCCCATGGACACATGTTCTTCAGCTGGGTCTGATTTTCTCCAGACAAGCTGTCTTGGGAAGGATTTGGCCAGCCCTAAGAACCTGAAGGGAAAGGGCGGAGGGGGGTTCTCTCTCCGCCCCCGACAGCCCCGAGCTGGGTCGGTCCCTCAGACCTGGCCAGGGGCAGCCCATCCCCCGGCGCCCTTCCCCGGGGCATCCAAGGGCAGGCTCGGCGCCAGCCCCACCCCGCTCGCCACTGCCCGACCATCGTCCTCCCTCGGGGGGCCTGGGCAGGACAGGGACCCGGGTGTGGGAGGCCTCCAGATCTCAGGCCTGGCACACCGTTTACCAGGCTGCTTCCTCCTCTGACGGGGGCCCAGCACACGCCCCAGGAGACTTGGCAGCCGCCTCCAGGGCTCTATCCTCTGGAACTCGTCCCCTTGGAAGGGGCCTGGCCCAGGTGCCAGGTTCGGCTGGTCGGCCAGCCTCCTTTGGAGAAAGCAGGCAAGCCGAGCCAGGCTTGCAGTGGCCCTGGCGTGACACCTGCCACCTCAGGCAGAGGGCCTCCCGCGTGCCCCCCATGGCGGGTTTCTCCCCGGAGCCGTGGCCTGGGCACTAGGAAGGCCGGGCCTCCCCGACTCCCGGGAGGAGGGGCTAGCCCAGTTGCGCGCTGGCCCCCAAACCCTCTGGTGCCATCTGCCTGTCTCGGCACTTCTGACTCCACAGAGCCTTTCCTACATCTGGGCTGCCTGCCGTGGCAAAGTGCAGGCGTGGGGTGAGGCCATGGCTTTGTCTTTCCAGGAAAAAATGAGCCCCTGGCCGAAGCAGCAGGCCCAGGCAGAGCCTTGAGCTTGAAGCCCAGTAGGTCTGTGGCCCTCAGGGCCAGAGCAATGCTTTCAAGGCAGGGCAGCGGCCTGCAAGCTGAGTGGGAGTGGGGGAGGGGAGGGAGACAGCTGAAGCCGAGTCCAGAAGGGCGGCGATGGAAGAGCTGCAGCTGGGTCAGAGCCTGGAGGGAGGGCGGGGCCTTCACTGAGGACCCCCCCGCCCCCCGAGGCCAGCCCTAGGCCCCGGCGGTCGCGCATGCGCCCTTGGCCTGTGCGGTGTGTGGGGGCTTGAACCCAAGCCCGCAGGGCTCCCGGAGCGGCCAGAGAAAGAAGGGCCCATGGAGAGGTAGGCGAGGTGGGCAGGGGGCGCCACCTTACTCTCCTCAGCTCCCTGAGGGAGAGAGAGAGAGACAGAGACAGAGAGAGAGATCCCTGACCTCTGAGTCTCTGCCTCCACCGCTGGCTGGTGCCAACTCACGCGCCATCCCACTTCCAGCCATCACCCCCACGCCTGCCCCGGGGCCAGCCCCACCACAGAGAGGCCGGTTGGTTCCTGCTCACCTCTGTGCCGTCCCTTCCCGACCTGACCCCAGTGCAGGGGATAAGCTTCAGACAAGTCTTTCCATGTCCCTCTGAATGACAATAGACTTCCTCCCCTCTCCCATTCCACAGGCCCACCCACCCGGGACATCTACCTTTGTCATTAGCTCAGGAGAGGATGCAAGATGAGAATCTCTGCTATTGTGTGGGGAGACTCAGTTTCCCGGGTTTCCCCCATGGACACATGTTCTTCAGCTGGGTCTGATTTTCTCCAGACAAGCTGTCTTGGGAAGTATTTGGCCAGCCCTAAGAACCTGAAGGGAAAGGGCGGAGGGGGGTTCTCTCTCTGCCCCCGACAGCCCCGAGCTGGGTCGGTCCCTCAGACCTGGCCAGGGGCAGCCCATCCCCCGGCGCCCTTCCCCGGGGCATCCAAGGGCAGGCTCGGCGCCAGACCCACCCCGCTCGCCACTGCCCGACCATCGTCCTCCCTCGGGGGGCCTGGGCAGGACAGGGACCCGGCTGTGGGAGGCCTCCAGATCTCAGGCCTGGCACACCGTTTACCAGGCTGCTTCCTCCTCTGACGGGGGCCCAGCACACGCCCCAGGAGACTTGGCAGCCGCCCCCAGGGCTCTATCCTCTGGAACTCGTCCCCTTGGAAGGGGCCTGGCCCAGGTGCCAGGTTCGGCTGGTCGGCCAGCCTCCTTTGGAGAAAGCAGGCAAGCCGAGCCAGGCTTGCAGTGGCCCTGGCGTGACACCTGCCACCTCAGGCAGAGGGCCTCCCGCGTGCCCTCCATGGCGGGTTTCTCCCCGGAGCCGTGGCCTGGGCACTAGGAAGGCCGGGCCTCCCCGACTCCCGGGAGGAGGGGCTAGCCCAGTTGCGCCCTGGCCCCCAAACCCTCTGGTGCCATCTGCCTGTCTCGGCACTTCTGACTCCACAGAGCCTTTCCTACATCTGGGCTGCCTGCCGTGGCAAAGTGCAGGCGTGGGGTGAGGCCATGGCTTTGTCTTTCCAGGAAAAAATGAGCCCCTGGCCGAAGCAGCAGGCCCAGGCAGAGCCTTGAGCTTGACGCCCAGTAGGTCTGTGGCCCTCAGGGCCAGAGCAATGCTTTCAAGGCAGGGAAGCAGCCTGCAAGCTGAGTGGGAGTGGGGGAGGGGAGGGAGACAGCTGAAGCCGAGTCCAGAAGGGCGGCGATGGAAGAGCTGCAGCTGGGTCAGAGCCTGGAGGGAGGGCGGGGCCTTCACTGAGGACCCCCCGCCCCCCGAGGCCAGCCCTAGGCCCCGGCGGTCGCGCATGCGCCCTTGGCCTGTGCGGTGTGTGGGGGCTTGAACCCAAGCCCGCAGGGCTCCCGGAGCGGCCAGAGAAAGAAGGGCCCATGGAGAGGTAGGCGAGGTGGGCAGGGGGCGCCACCTTACTCTCCTCAGCTCCCTGAGGGAGAGAGAGAGAGACAGAGACAGAGAGAGAGATCCCTGACCTCTGAGTCTCTGCCTCCACCGCTGGCTGGTGCCAACTCACGCGCCATCCCACTTCCAGCCATCACCCCCACGCCTGCCCCGGGGCCAGCCCCACCACAGAGAGGCCGGTTGGTTCCTGCTCACCTCTGTGCCGTCCCTTCCCGACCTGACCCCAGTGCAGGGGATAAGCTTCAGACAAGTCTTTCCATGTCCCTCTGCATGACAATAGACTTCCTCCCCTCTCCCATTCCACAGGCCCACCCACCCGGGACATCCACCTTTGTCATTAGCTCAGGAGAGGATGCAAGATGAGAATCTCTGCTATTGTGTGGGGAGACTCAGTTTCCCGGGTTTCCCCCATGGACACATGTTCTTCAGCTGGGTCTGATTTTCTCCAGACAAGCTGTCTTGGGAAGGATTTGGCCAGCCCTAAGAACCTGAAGGGAAAGGGCGGAGGGGGGTTCTCTCTCTGCCCCCGACAGCCCCGAGCTGGGTCGGTCCCTCAGACCTGGCCAGGGGCAGCCCATCCCCCGGCGCCCTTCCCCGGGGCATCCAAGGGCAGGCCCGGCGCCAGCCCCACCCCGCTCGCCACTGCCCGACCATCGTCCTCCCTCGGGGGGCCTGGGCAGGACAGGGACCCGGGTGTGGGAGGCCTCCAGATCTCAGGCCTGGCACACCGTTTACCAGGCTGCTTCCTCCTCTGACGGGGGCCCAGCACACGCCCCAGGAGACTTGGCAGCCGCCCCCAGGGCTCTATCCTCTGGAACTCGTCCCCTTGGAAGGGGCCTGGCCCAGGTGCCAGGTTCGGCTGGTCGGCCAGCCTCCTTTGGAGAAAGCAGGCAAGCCGAGCCAGGCTTGCAGTGGCCCTGGCGTGACACCTGCCACCTCAGGCAGAGGGCCTCCCGCGTGCCCTCCATGGCGGGTTTCTCCCCGGAGCCGTGGCCTGGGCACTAGGAAGGCCGGGCCTCCCCGACTCCCGGGAGGAGGGGCTAGCCCAGTTGCGCCCTGGCCCCCAAACCCTCTGGTGCCATCTGCCTGTCTCGGCACTTCTGACTCCACAGAGCCTTTCCTACATCTGGGCTGCCTGCCGTGGCAAAGTGCAGGCGTGGGGTGAGGCCATGGCTTTGTCTTTCCAGGAAAAAATGAGCCCCTGGCCGAAGCAGCAGGCCCAGGCAGAGCCTTGAGCTTGACGCCCAGTATGTCTGTGGCCCTCAGGGCCAGAGCAATGCTGTCAAGGCAGGGAAGCGGCCTGCAAGCTGAGTGGGAGTGGGGGAGGGGAGGGAGACAGCTGAAGCCGAGTCCAGAAGGGCGGCGATGGAAGAGCTGCAGCTGGGTCAGAGCCTGGAGGGAGGGCGGGGCCTTCACTGAGGACCCCCCCGCCCCCCGAGGCCAGCCCTAGGCCCCGGCGGTCGCGCATGCGCCCTTGGCCTGTGCGGTGTGTGGGGGCTTGAACCCAAGCCCGCAGGGCTCCCGGAGCGGCCAGAGAAAGAAGGGCCCATGGAGAGGTAGGCGAGGTGGGCAGGGGGCGCCACCTTACTCTCCTCAGCTCCCTGAGGGAGAGAGAGAGAGACAGAGACAGAGAGAGAGATCCCTGACCTCTGAGTCTCTGCCTCCACCGCTGGCTGGTGCCAACTCACGCGCCATCCCACTTCCAGCCATCACCCCCACGCCTGCCCCGGGGCCAGCCCCACCACAGAGAGGCCGGTTGGTTCCTGCTCACCTCTGTGCCGTCCCTTCCCGACCTGACCCCAGTGCAGGGGATAAGCTTCAGACAAGTCTTTCCATGTCCCTCTGCATGACAATAGACTTCCTCCCCTCTCCCATTCCACAGGCCCACCCACCCGGGACATCCACCTTTGTCATTAGCTCAGGAGAGGATGCAAGATGAGAATCTCTGCTATTGTGTGGGGAGACTCAGTTTCCCGGGTTTCCCCCATGGACACATGTTCTTCAGCTGGGTCTGATTTTCTCCAGACAAGCTGTCTTGGGAAGGATTTGGCCAGCCCTAAGAACCTGAAGGGAAAGGGCGGAGGGGGGTTCTCTCTCTGCCCCCGACAGCCCCGAGCTGGGTCGGTCCCTCAGACCTGGCCAGGGGCAGCCCATCCCCCGGCGCCCTTCCCCGGGGCATCCAAGGGCAGGCTCGGCGCCAGCCCCACCCCGCTCGCCACTGCCCGACCATCGTGCTCCCTCGGGGGGCCTGGGCAGGACAGGGACCCGGCTGTGGGAGGCCTCCAGATCTCAGGCCTGGCACACCGTTTACCAGGCTGCTTCCTCCTCTGACGGGGGCCCAGCACACGCCCCAGGAGACTTGGCAGCCGCCCCCAGGGCTCTATCCTCTGGAACTCGTCCCCTTGGAAGGGGCCTGGCCCAGGTGCCAGGTTCGGCTGGTCGGCCAGCCTCCTTTGGAGAAAGCAGGCAAGCCGAGCCAGGCTTGCAGTGGCCCTGGCGTGACACCTGCCACCTCAGGCAGAGGGCCTCCCGCGTGCCCTCCATGGCGGGTTTCTCCCCGGAGCCGTGGCCTGGGCACTAGGAAGGCCGGGCCTCCCCGACTCCCGGGAGGAGGGGCTAGCCCAGTTGCGCCCTGGCCCCCAAACCCTCTGGTGCCATCTGCCTGTCTCGGCACTTCTGACTCCACACAGCCTTTCCTACATCTGGGCTGCCTGCCGTGGCAAAGTGCAGGCGTGGGGTGAGGCCATGGCTTTGTCTTTCCAGGAAAAAATGAGCCCCTGGCCGAAGCAGCAGGCCCAGGCAGAGCCTTGAGCTTGAAGCCCAGTAGGTCTGTGGCCCTCAGGGCCAGAGCAATGCTGTCAAGGCAGGGAAGCGGCCTGCAAGCTGAGTGGGAGTGGGGGAGGGGAGGGAGACAGCTGAAGCCGAGTCCAGAAGGGCGGCGATGGAAGAGCTGCAGCTGGGTCAGAGCCTGGAGGGAGGGCGGGGCCTTCACTGAGGACCCCCCCGCCCCCCGAGGCCAGCCCTAGGCCCCGGCGGTCGCGCATGCGCCCTTGGCCTGTGCGGTGTGTGGGGGCTTGAACCCAAGCCCGCAGGGCTCCCGGAGCGGCCAGAGAAAGAAGGGCCCATGGAGAGGTAGGCGAGGTGGGCAGGGGGCGCCACCTTACTCTCCTCAGCTCCCTGAGGGAGAGAGAGAGAGACAGAGACAGAGAGAGAGATCCCTGACCTCTGAGTCTCTGCCTCCACCGCTGGCTGGTGCCAACTCACGCGCCATCCCACTTCCAGCCATCACCCCCACGCCTGCCCCGGGGCCAGCCCCACCACAGAGAGGCCGGTTGGTTCCTGCTCACCTCTGTGCCGTCCCTTCCCGACCTGACCCCAGTGCAGGGGATAAGCTTCAGACAAGTCTTTCCATGTCCCTCTGCATGACAATAGACTTCCTCCCCTCTCCCATTCCACAGGCCCACCCACCCGGGACATCCACCTTTGTCATTAGCTCAGGAGAGGATGCAAGATGAGAATCTCTGCTATTGTGTGGGGAGACTCAGTTTCCCGGGTTTCCCCCATGGACACATGTTCTTCAGCTGGGTCTGATTTTCTCCAGACAAGCTGTCTTGGGAAGGATTTGGCCAGCCCTAAGAACCTGAAGGGAAAGGGCGGAGGGGGGTTCTCTCTCTGCCCCCGACAGCCCCGAGCTGGGTCGGTCCCTCAGACCTGGCCAGGGGCAGCCCATCCCCCGGCGCCCTTCCCCGGGGCATCCAAGGGCAGGCTCGGCGCCAGCCCCACCCCGCTCGCCACTGCCCGACCATCGTGCTCCCTCGGGGGGCCTGGGCAGGACAGGGACCCGGCTGTGGGAGGCCTCCAGATCTCAGGCCTGGCACACCGTTTACCAGGCTGCTTCCTCCTCTGACGGGGGCCCAGCACACGCCCCAGGAGACTTGGCAGCCGCCCCCAGGGCTCTATCCTCTGGAACTCGTCCCCTTGGAAGGGGCCTGGCCCAGGTGCCAGGTTCGGCTGGTCGGCCAGCCTCCTTTGGAGAAAGCAGGCAAGCCGAGCCAGGCTTGCAGTGGCCCTGGCGTGACACCTGCCACCTCAGGCAGAGGGCCTCCCGCGTGCCCTCCATGGCGGGTTTCTCCCCGGAGCCGTGGCCTGGGCACTAGGAAGGCCGGGCCTCCCCGACTCCCGGGAGGAGGGGCTAGCCCAGTTGCGCCCTGGCCCCCAAACCCTCTGGTGCCATCTGCCTGTCTCGGCACTTCTGACTCCACACAGCCTTTCCTACATCTGGGCTGCCTGCCGTGGCAAAGTGCAGGCGTGGCGTGAGGCCATGGCTTTGTCTTTCCAGGAAAAAATGAGCCCCTGGCCGAAGCAGCAGGCCCAGGCAGAGCCTTGAGCTTGAAGCCCAGTAGGTCTGTGGCCCTCAGGGCCAGAGCAATGCTGTCAAGGCAGGGAAGCGGCCTGCAAGCTGAGTGGGAGTGGGGGAGGGGAGGGAGACAGCTGAAGCCGAGTCCAGAAGGGCGGCGATGGAAGAGCTGCAGCTGGGTCAGAGCCTGGAGGGAGGGCGGGGCCTTCACTGAGGACCCCCCCGCCCCCCGAGGCCAGCCCTAGGCCCCGGCGGTCGCGCATGCGCCCTTGGCCTGTGCGGTGTGTGGGGGCTTGAACCCAAGCCCGCAGGGCTCCCGGAGCGGCCAGAGAAAGAAGGGCCCATGGAGAGGTAGGCGAGGTGGGCAGGGGGCGCCACCTTACTCTCCTCAGCTCCCTGAGGGAGAGAGAGAGAGACAGAGACAGAGAGAGAGATCCCTGACCTCTGAGTCTCTGCCTCCACCGCTGGCTGGTGCCAACTCACGCGCCATCCCACTTCCAGCCATCACCCCCACGCCTGCCCCGGGGCCAGCCCCACCACAGAGAGGCCGGTTGGTTCCTGCTCACCTCTGTGCCGTCCCTTCCCGACCTGACCCCAGTGCAGGGGATAAGCTTCAGACAAGTCTTTCCATGTCCCTCTGCATGACAATAGACTTCCTCCCCTCTCCCATTCCACAGGCCCACCCACCCGGGACATCCACCTTTGTCATTAGCTCAGGAGAGGATGCAAGATGAGAATCTCTGCTATTGTGTGGGGAGACTCAGTTTCCCGGGTTTCCCCCATGGACACATGTTCTTCAGCTGGGTCTGATTTTCTCCAGACAAGCTGTCTTGGGAAGGATTTGGCCAGCCCTAAGAACCTGAAGGGAAAGGGCGGAGGGGGGTTCTCTCTCCGCCCCCGACAGCCCCGAGCTGGGTCGGTCCCTCAGACCTGGCCAGGGGCAGCCCATCCCCCGGCGCCCTTCCCCGGGGCATCCAAGGGCAGGCTCGGCGCCAGCCCCACCCCGCTCGCCACTGCCCGACCATCGTCCTCCCTCGGGGGGCCTGGGCAGGACAGGGACCCGGGTGTGGGAGGCCTCCAGATCTCAGGCCTGGCACACCGTTTACCAGGCTGCTTCCTCCTCTGACGGGGGCCCAGCACACGCCCCAGGAGACTTGGCAGCCGCCTCCAGGGCTCTATCCTCTGGAACTCGTCCCCTTGGAAGGGGCCTGGCCCAGGTGCCAGGTTCGGCTGGTCGGCCAGCCTCCTTTGGAGAAAGCAGGCAAGCCGAGCCAGGCTTGCAGTGGCCCTGGCGTGACACCTGCCACCTCAGGCAGAGGGCCTCCCGCGTGCCCCCCATGGCGGGTTTCTCCCCGGAGCCGTGGCCTGGGCACTAGGAAGGCCGGGCCTCCCCGACTCCCGGGAGGAGGGGCTAGCCCAGTTGCGCGCTGGCCCCCAAACCCTCTGGTGCCATCTGCCTGTCTCGGCACTTCTGACTCCACAGAGCCTTTCCTACATCTGGGCTGCCTGCCGTGGCAAAGTGCAGGCGTGGGGTGAGGCCATGGCTTTGTCTTTCCAGGAAAAAATGAGCCCCTGGCCGAAGCAGCAGGCCCAGGCAGAGCCTTGAGCTTGAAGCCCAGTAGGTCTGTGGCCCTCAGGGCCAGAGCAATGCTTTCAAGGCAGGGCAGCGGCCTGCAAGCTGAGTGGGAGTGGGGGAGGGGAGGGAGACAGCTGAAGCCGAGTCCAGAAGGGCGGCGATGGAAGAGCTGCAGCTGGGTCAGAGCCTGGAGGGAGGGCGGGGCCTTCACTGAGGACCCCCCCGCCCCCCGAGGCCAGCCCTAGGCCCCGGCGGTCGCGCATGCGCCCTTGGCCTGTGCGGTGTGTGGGGGCTTGAACCCAAGCCCGCAGGGCTCCCGGAGCGGCCAGAGAAAGAAGGGCCCATGGAGAGGTAGGCGAGGTGGGCAGGGGGCGCCACCTTACTCTCCTCAGCTCCCTGAGGGAGAGAGAGAGAGACAGAGACAGAGAGAGAGATCCCTGACCTCTGAGTCTCTGCCTCCACCGCTGGCTGGTGCCAACTCACGCGCCATCCCACTTCCAGCCATCACCCCCACGCCTGCCCCGGGGCCAGCCCCACCACAGAGAGGCCGGTTGGTTCCTGCTCACCTCTGTGCCGTCCCTTCCCGACCTGACCCCAGTGCAGGGGATAAGCTTCAGACAAGTCTTTCCATGTCCCTCTGAATGACAATAGACTTCCTCCCCTCTCCCATTCCACAGGCCCACCCACCCGGGACATCTACCTTTGTCATTAGCTCAGGAGAGGATGCAAGATGAGAATCTCTGCTATTGTGTGGGGAGACTCAGTTTCCCGGGTTTCCCCCATGGACACATGTTCTTCAGCTGGGTCTGATTTTCTCCAGACAAGCTGTCTTGGGAAGGATTTGGCCAGCCCTAAGAACCTGAAGGGAAAGGGCGGAGGGGGGTTCTCTCTCTGCCCCCGACAGCCCCGAGCTGGGTCGGTCCCTCAGACCTGGCCAGGGGCAGCCCATCCCCCGGCGCCCTTCCCCGGGGCATCCAAGGGCAGGCTCGGCGCCAGACCCACCCCGCTCGCCACTGCCCGACCATCGTCCTCCCTCGGGGGGCCTGGGCAGGACAGGGACCCGGCTGTGGGAGGCCTCCAGATCTCAGGCCTGGCACACCGTTTACCAGGCTGCTTCCTCCTCTGACGGGGGCCCAGCACACGCCCCAGGAGACTTGGCAGCCGCCCCCAGGGCTCTATCCTCTGGAACTCGTCCCCTTGGAAGGGGCCTGGCCCAGGTGCCAGGTTCGGCTGGTCGGCCAGCCTCCTTTGGAGAAAGCAGGCAAGCCGAGCCAGGCTTGCAGTGGCCCTGGCGTGACACCTGCCACCTCAGGCAGAGGGCCTCCCGCGTGCCCTCCATGGCGGGTTTCTCCCCGGAGCCGTGGCCTGGGCACTAGGAAGGCCGGGCCTCCCCGACTCCCGGGAGGAGGGGCTAGCCCAGTTGCGCCCTGGCCCCCAAACCCTCTGGTGCCATCTGCCTGTCTCGGCACTTCTGACTCCACAGAGCCTTTCCTACATCTGGGCTGCCTGCCGTGGCAAAGTGCAGGCGTGGGGTGAGGCCATGGCTTTGTCTTTCCAGGAAAAAATGAGCCCCTGGCCGAAGCAGCAGGCCCAGGCAGAGCCTTGAGCTTGACGCCCAGTAGGTCTGTGGCCCTCAGGGCCAGAGCAATGCTTTCAAGGCAGGGAAGCAGCCTGCAAGCTGAGTGGGAGTGGGGGAGGGGAGGGAGACAGCTGAAGCCGAGTCCAGAAGGGCGGCGATGGAAGAGCTGCAGCTGGGTCAGAGCCTGGAGGGAGGGCGGGGCCTTCACTGAGGACCCCCCGCCCCCCGAGGCCAGCCCTAGGCCCCGGCGGTCGCGCATGCGCCCTTGGCCTGTGCGGTGTGTGGGGGCTTGAACCCAAGCCCGCAGGGCTCCCGGAGCGGCCAGAGAAAGAAGGGCCCATGGAGAGGTAGGCGAGGTGGGCAGGGGGCGCCACCTTACTCTCCTCAGCTCCCTGAGGGAGAGAGAGAGAGACAGAGACAGAGAGAGAGATCCCTGACCTCTGAGTCTCTGCCTCCACCGCTGGCTGGTGCCAACTCACGCGCCATCCCACTTCCAGCCATCACCCCCACGCCTGCCCCGGGGCCAGCCCCACCACAGAGAGGCCGGTTGGTTCCTGCTCACCTCTGTGCCGTCCCTTCCCGACCTGACCCCAGTGCAGGGGATAAGCTTCAGACAAGTCTTTCCATGTCCCTCTGCATGACAATAGACTTCCTCCCCTCTCCCATTCCACAGGCCCACCCACCCGGGACATCCACCTTTGTCATTAGCTCAGGAGAGGATGCAAGATGAGAATCTCTGCTATTGTGTGGGGAGACTCAGTTTCCCGGGTTTCCCCCATGGACACATGTTCTTCAGCTGGGTCTGATTTTCTCCAGACAAGCTGTCTTGGGAAGGATTTGGCCAGCCCTAAGAACCTGAAGGGAAAGGGCGGAGGGGGGTTCTCTCTCTGCCCCCGACAGCCCCGAGCTGGGTCGGTCCCTCAGACCTGGCCAGGGGCAGCCCATCCCCCGGCGCCCTTCCCCGGGGCATCCAAGGGCAGGCCCGGCGCCAGCCCCACCCCGCTCGCCACTGCCCGACCATCGTCCTCCCTCGGGGGGCCTGGGCAGGACAGGGACCCGGGTGTGGGAGGCCTCCAGATCTCAGGCCTGGCACACCGTTTACCAGGCTGCTTCCTCCTCTGACGGGGGCCCAGCACACGCCCCAGGAGACTTGGCAGCCGCCCCCAGGGCTCTATCCTCTGGAACTCGTCCCCTTGGAAGGGGCCTGGCCCAGGTGCCAGGTTCGGCTGGTCGGCCAGCCTCCTTTGGAGAAAGCAGGCAAGCCGAGCCAGGCTTGCAGTGGCCCTGGCGTGACACCTGCCACCTCAGGCAGAGGGCCTCCCGCGTGCCCTCCATGGCGGGTTTCTCCCCGGAGCCGTGGCCTGGGCACTAGGAAGGCCGGGCCTCCCCGACTCCCGGGAGGAGGGGCTAGCCCAGTTGCGCCCTGGCCCCCAAACCCTCTGGTGCCATCTGCCTGTCTCGGCACTTCTGACTCCACAGAGCCTTTCCTACATCTGGGCTGCCTGCCGTGGCAAAGTGCAGGCGTGGGGTGAGGCCATGGCTTTGTCTTTCCAGGAAAAAATGAGCCCCTGGCCGAAGCAGCAGGCCCAGGCAGAGCCTTGAGCTTGACGCCCAGTATGTCTGTGGCCCTCAGGGCCAGAGCAATGCTGTCAAGGCAGGGAAGCGGCCTGCAAGCTGAGTGGGAGTGGGGGAGGGGAGGGAGACAGCTGAAGCCGAGTCCAGAAGGGCGGCGATGGAAGAGCTGCAGCTGGGTCAGAGCCTGGAGGGAGGGCGGGGCCTTCACTGAGGACCCCCCCGCCCCCCGAGGCCAGCCCTAGGCCCCGGCGGTCGCGCATGCGCCCTTGGCCTGTGCGGTGTGTGGGGGCTTGAACCCAAGCCCGCAGGGCTACCGGAGCGGCCAGAGAAAGAAGGGCCCATGGAGAGGTAGGCGAGGTGGGCAGGGGGCGCCACCTTACTCTCCTCAGCTCCCTGAGGGAGAGAGAGAGAGACAGAGACAGAGAGAGAGATCCCTGACCTCTGAGTCTCTGCCTCCACCGCTGGCTGGTGCCAACTCACGCGCCATCCCACTTCCAGCCATCACCCCCACGCCTGCCCCGGGGCCAGCCCCACCACAGAGAGGCCGGTTGGTTCCTGCTCACCTCTGTGCCGTCCCTTCCCGACCTGACCCCAGTGCAGGGGATAAGCTTCAGACAAGTCTTTCCATGTCCCTCTGCATGACAATAGACTTCCTCCCCTCTCCCATTCCACAGGCCCACCCACCCGGGACATCCACCTTTGTCATTAGCTCAGGAGAGGATGCAAGATGAGAATCTCTGCTATTGTGTGGGGAGACTCAGTTTCCCGGGTTTCCCCCATGGACACATGTTCTTCAGCTGGGTCTGATTTTCTCCAGACAAGCTGTCTTGGGAAGGATTTGGCCAGCCCTAAGAACCTGAAGGGAAAGGGCGGAGGGGGGTTCTCTCTCTGCCCCCGACAGCCCCGAGCTGGGTCGGTCCCTCAGACCTGGCCAGGGGCAGCCCATCCCCCGGCGCCCTTCCCCGGGGCATCCAAGGGCAGGCTCGGCGCCAGCCCCACCCCGCTCGCCACTGCCCGACCATCGTGCTCCCTCGGGGGGCCTGGGCAGGACAGGGACCCGGCTGTGGGAGGCCTCCAGATCTCAGGCCTGGCACACCGTTTACCAGGCTGCTTCCTCCTCTGACGGGGGCCCAGCACACGCCCCAGGAGACTTGGCAGCCGCCCCCAGGGCTCTATCCTCTGGAACTCGTCCCCTTGGAAGGGGCCTGGCCCAGGTGCCAGGTTCGGCTGGTCGGCCAGCCTCCTTTGGAGAAAGCAGGCAAGCCGAGCCAGGCTTGCAGTGGCCCTGGCGTGACACCTGCCACCTCAGGCAGAGGGCCTCCCGCGTGCCCTCCATGGCGGGTTTCTCCCCGGAGCCGTGGCCTGGGCACTAGGAAGGCCGGGCCTCCCCGACTCCCGGGAGGAGGGGCTAGCCCAGTTGCGCCCTGGCCCCCAAACCCTCTGGTGCCATCTGCCTGTCTCGGCACTTCTGACTCCACACAGCCTTTCCTACATCTGGGCTGCCTGCCGTGGCAAAGTGCAGGCGTGGGGTGAGGCCATGGCTTTGTCTTTCCAGGAAAAAATGAGCCCCTGGCCGAAGCAGCAGGCCCAGGCAGAGCCTTGAGCTTGAAGCCCAGTAGGTCTGTGGCCCTCAGGGCCAGAGCAATGCTGTCAAGGCAGGGAAGCGGCCTGCAAGCTGAGTGGGAGTGGGGGAGGGGAGGGAGACAGCTGAAGCCGAGTCCAGAAGGGCGGCGATGGAAGAGCTGCAGCTGGGTCAGAGCCTGGAGGGAGGGCGGGGCCTTCACTGAGGACCCCCCCGCCCCCCGAGGCCAGCCCTAGGCCCCGGCGGTCGCGCATGCGCCCTTGGCCTGTGCGGTGTGTGGGGGCTTGAACCCAAGCCCGCAGGGCTCCCGGAGCGGCCAGAGAAAGAAGGGCCCATGGAGAGGTAGGCGAGGTGGGCAGGGGGCGCCACCTTACTCTCCTCAGCTCCCTGAGGGAGAGAGAGAGAGACAGAGACAGAGAGAGAGATCCCTGACCTCTGAGTCTCTGCCTCCACCGCTGGCTGGTGCCAACTCACGCGCCATCCCACTTCCAGCCATCACCCCCACGCCTGCCCCGGGGCCAGCCCCACCACAGAGAGGCCGGTTGGTTCCTGCTCACCTCTGTGCCGTCCCTTCCCGACCTGACCCCAGTGCAGGGGATAAGCTTCAGACAAGTCTTTCCATGTCCCTCTGCATGACAATAGACTTCCTCCCCTCTCCCATTCCACAGGCCCACCCACCCGGGACATCCACCTTTGTCATTAGCTCAGGAGAGGATGCAAGATGAGAATCTCTGCTATTGTGTGGGGAGACTCAGTTTCCCGGGTTTCCCCCATGGACACATGTTCTTCAGCTGGGTCTGATTTTCTCCAGACAAGCTGTCTTGGGAAGGATTTGGCCAGCCCTAAGAACCTGAAGGGAAAGGGCGGAGGGGGGTTCTCTCTCTGCCCCCGACAGCCCCGAGCTGGGTCGGTCCCTCAGACCTGGCCAGGGGCAGCCCATCCCCCGGCGCCCTTCCCCGGGGCATCCAAGGGCAGGCTCGGCGCCAGCCCCACCCCGCTCGCCACTGCCCGACCATCGTCCTCCCTCGGGGGGCCTGGGCAGGACAGGGACCCGGGTGTGGGAGGCCTCCAGATCTCAGGCCTGGCACACCGTTTACCAGGCTGCTTCCTCCTCTGACGGGGGCCCAGCACACGCCCCAGGAGACTTGGCAGCCGCCTCCAGGGCTCTATCCTCTGGAACTCGTCCCCTTGGAAGGGGCCTGGCCCAGGTGCCAGGTTCGGCTGGTCGGCCAGCCTCCTTTGGAGAAAGCAGGCAAGCCGAGCCAGGCTTGTAGTGGCCCTGGCGTGACACCTGCCACCTCAGGCAGAGGGCCTCCCGCGTGCCCCCCATGGCGGGTTTCTCCCCGGAGCCGTGGCCTGGGCACTAGGAAGGCCGGGCCTCCCCGACTCCCGGGAGGAGGGGCTAGCCCAGTTGCGCGCTGGCCCCCAAACCCTCTGGTGCCATCTGCCTGTCTCGGCACTTCTGACTCCACAGAGCCTTTCCTACATCTGGGCTGCCTGCCGTGGCAAAGTGCAGGCGTGGGGTGAGGCCATGGCTTTGTCTTTCCAGGAAAAAATGAGCCCCTGGCCGAAGCAGCAGGCCCAGGCAGAGCCTTGAGCTTGAAGCCCAGTAGGTCTGTGGCCCTCAGGGCCAGAGCAATGCTTTCAAGGCAGGGCAGCGGCCTGCAAGCTGAGTGGGAGTGGGGGAGGGGAGGGAGACAGCTGAAGCCGAGTCCAGAAGGGCGGCGATGGAAGAGCTGCAGCTGGGTCAGAGCCTGGAGGGAGGGCGGGGCCTTCACTGAGGACCCCCCCGCCCCCCTAGGCCAGCCCTAGGCCCCGGCGGTCGCGCATGCGCCCTTGGCCTGTGCGGTGTGTGGGGGCTTGAACCCAAGCCCGCAGGGCTCCCGGAGCGGCCAGAGAAAGAAGGGCCCATGGAGAGGTAGGCGAGGTGGGCAGGGGGCGCCACCTTACTCTCCTCAGCTCCCTGAGGGAGAGAGAGAGAGACAGAGACAGAGAGAGAGATCCCTGACCTCTGAGTCTCTGCCTCCACCGCTGGCTGGTGCCAACTCACGCGCCATCCCACTTCCAGCCATCACCCCCACGCCTGCCCCGGGGCCAGCCCCACCACAGAGAGGCCGGTTGGTTCCTGCTCACCTCTGTGCCGTCCCTTCCCGACCTGACCCCAGTGCAGGGGATAAGCTTCAGACAAGTCTTTCCATGTCCCTCTGAATGACAATAGACTTCCTCCCCTCTCCCATTCCACAGGCCCACCCACCCGGGACATCTACCTTTGTCATTAGCTCAGGAGAGGATGCAAGATGAGAATCTCTGCTATTGTGTGGGGAGACTCAGTTTCCCGGGTTTCCCCCATGGACACATGTTCTTCAGCTGGGTCTGATTTTCTCCAGACAAGCTGTCTTGGGAAGGATTTGGCCAGCCCTAAGAACCTGAAGGGAAAGGGCGGAGGGGGGTTCTCTCTCTGCCCCCGACAGCCCCGAGCTGGGTCGGTCCCTCAGACCTGGCCAGGGGCAGCCCATCCCCCGGCGCCCTTCCCCGGGGCATCCAAGGGCAGGCTCGGCGCCAGACCCACCCCGCTCGCCACTGCCCGACCATCGTCCTCCCTCGGGGGGCCTGGGCAGGACAGGGACCCGGCTGTGGGAGGCCTCCAGATCTCAGGCCTGGCACACCGTTTACCAGGCTGCTTCCTCCTCTGACGGGGGCCCAGCACACGCCCCAGGAGACTTGGCAGCCGCCCCCAGGGCTCTATCCTCTGGAACTCGTCCCCTTGGAAGGGGCCTGGCCCAGGTGCCAGGTTCGGCTGGTCGGCCAGCCTCCTTTGGAGAAAGCAGGCAAGCCGAGCCAGGCTTGCAGTGGCCCTGGCGTGACACCTGCCACCTCAGGCAGAGGGCCTCCCGCGTGCCCTCCATGGCGGGTTTCTCCCCGGAGCCGTGGCCTGGGCACTAGGAAGGCCGGGCCTCCCCGACTCCCGGGAGGAGGGGCTAGCCCAGTTGCGCCCTGGCCCCCAAACCCTCTGGTGCCATCTGCCTGTCTCGGCACTTCTGACTCCACAGAGCCTTTCCTACATCTGGGCTGCCTGCCGTGGCAAAGTGCAGGCGTGGGGTGAGGCCATGGCTTTGTCTTTCCAGGAAAAAATGAGCCCCTGGCCGAAGCAGCAGGCCCAGGCAGAGCCTTGAGCTTGACGCCCAGTAGGTCTGTGGCCCTCAGGGCCAGAGCAATGCTTTCAAGGCAGGGAAGCAGCCTGCAAGCTGAGTGGGAGTGGGGGAGGGGAGGGAGACAGCTGAAGCCGAGTCCAGAAGGGCGGCGATGGAAGAGCTGCAGCTGGGTCAGAGCCTGGAGGGAGGGCGGGGCCTTCACTGAGGACCCCCCGCCCCCCGAGGCCAGCCCTAGGCCCCGGCGGTCGCGCATGCGCCCTTGGCCTGTGCGGTGTGTGGGGGCTTGAACCCAAGCCCGCAGGGCTCCCGGAGCGGCCAGAGAAAGAAGGGCCCATGGAGAGGTAGGCGAGGTGGGCAGGGGGCGCCACCTTACTCTCCTCAGCTCCCTGAGGGAGAGAGAGAGAGACAGAGACAGAGAGAGAGATCCCTGACCTCTGAGTCTCTGCCTCCACCGCTGGCTGGTGCCAACTCACGCGCCATCCCACTTCCAGCCATCACCCCCACGCCTGCCCCGGGGCCAGCCCCACCACAGAGAGGCCGGTTGGTTCCTGCTCACCTCTGTGCCGTCCCTTCCCGACCTGACCCCAGTGCAGGGGATAAGCTTCAGACAAGTCTTTCCATGTCCCTCTGCATGACAATAGACTTCCTCCCCTCTCCCATTCCACAGGCCCACCCACCCGGGACATCCACCTTTGTCATTAGCTCAGGAGAGGATGCAAGATGAGAATCTCTGCTATTGTGTGGGGAGACTCAGTTTCCCGGGTTTCCCCCATGGACACATGTTCTTCAGCTGGGTCTGATTTTCTCCAGACAAGCTGTCTTGGGAAGGATTTGGCCAGCCCTAAGAACCTGAAGGGAAAGGGCGGAGGGGGGTTCTCTCTCTGCCCCCGACAGCCCCGAGCTGGGTCGGTCCCTCAGACCTGGCCAGGGGCAGCCCATCCCCCGGCGCCCTTCCCCGGGGCATCCAAGGGCAGGCCCGGCGCCAGCCCCACCCCGCTCGCCACTGCCCGACCATCGTCCTCCCTCGGGGGGCCTGGGCAGGACAGGGACCCGGCTGTGGGAGGCCTCCAGATCTCAGGCCTGGCACACCGTTTACCAGGCTGCTTCCTCCTCTGACGGGGGCCCAGCACACGCCCCAGGAGACTTGGCAGCCGCCCCCAGGGCTCTATCCTCTGGAACTCGTCCCCTTGGAAGGGGCCTGGCCCAGGTGCCAGGTTCGGCTGGTCGGCCAGCCTCCTTTGGAGAAAGCAGGCAAGCCGAGACAGGCTTGCATTGGCCCTGGCGTGACACCTGCCACCTCAGGCAGAGGGCCTCCCGCGTGCCCTCCATGGCGGGTTTCTCCCCGGAGCCGTGGCCTGGGCACTAGGAAGGCCGGGCCTCCCCGACTCCCGGGAGGAGGGGCTAGCCCAGTTGCGCCCTGGCCCCCAAACCCTCTGGTGCCATCTGCCTGTCTCGGCACTTCTGACTCCACAGAGCCTTTCCTACATCTGGGCTGCCTGCCGTGGCAAAGTGCAGGCGTGGGGTGAGGCCATGGCTTTGTCTTTCCAGGAAAAAATGAGCCCCTGGCCGAAGCAGCAGGCCCAGGCAGAGCCTTGAGCTTGACGCCCAGTATGTCTGTGGCCCTCAGGGCCAGAGCAATGCTGTCAAGGCAGGGAAGCGGCCTGCAAGCTGAGTGGGAGTGGGGGAGGGGAGGGAGACAGCTGAAGCCGAGTCCAGAAGGGCGGCGATGGAAGAGCTGCAGCTGGGTCAGAGCCTGGAGGGAGGGCGGGGCCTTCACTGAGGACCCCCCCGCCCCCCGAGGCCAGCCCTAGGCCCCGGCGGTCGCGCATGCGCCCTTGGCCTGTGCGGTGTGTGGGGGCTTGAACCCAAGCCCGCAGGGCTCCCGGAGCGGCCAGAGAAAGAAGGGCCCATGGAGAGGTAGGCGAGGTGGGCAGGGGGCGCCACCTTACTCTCCTCAGCTCCCTGAGGGAGAGAGAGAGAGACAGAGACAGAGAGAGAGATCCCTGACCTCTGAGTCTCTGCCTCCACCGCTGGCTGGTGCCAACTCACGCGCCATCCCACTTCCAGCCATCACCCCCACGCCTGCCCCGGGGCCAGCCCCACCACAGAGAGGCCGGTTGGTTCCTGCTCACCTCTGTGCCGTCCCTTCCCGACCTGACCCCAGTGCAGGGGATAAGCTTCAGACAAGTCTTTCCATGTCCCTCTGCATGACAATAGACTTCCTCCCCTCTCCCATTCCACAGGCCCACCCACCCGGGACATCCACCTTTGTCATTAGCTCAGGAGAGGATGCAAGATGAGAATCTCTGCTATTGTGTGGGGAGACTCAGTTTCCCGGGTTTCCCCCATGGACACATGTTCTTCAGCTGGGTCTGATTTTCTCCAGACAAGCTGTCTTGGGAAGGATTTGGCCAGCCCTAAGAACCTGAAGGGAAAGGGCGGAGGGGGGTTCTCTCTCTGCCCCCGACAGCCCCGAGCTGGGTCGGTCCCTCAGACCTGGCCAGGGGCAGCCCATCCCCCGGCGCCCTTCCCCGGGGCATCCAAGGGCAGGCCCGGCGCCAGCCCCACCCCGCTCGCCACTGCCCGACCATCGTCCTCCCTCGGGGGGCCTGGGCAGGACAGGGACCCGGCTGTGGGAGGCCTCCAGATCTCAGGCCTGGCACACCGTTTACCAGGCTGCTTCCTCCTCTGACGGGGGCCCAGCACACGCCCCAGGAGACTTGGCAGCCGCCCCCAGGGCTCTATCCTCTGGAACTCGTCCCCTTGGAAGGGGCCTGGCCCAGGTGCCAGGTTCGGCTGGTCGGCCAGCCTCCTTTGGAGAAAGCAGGCAAGCCGAGCCAGGCTTGCAGTGGCCCTGGCGTGACACCTGCCACCTCAGGCAGAGGGCCTCCCGCGTGCCCTCCATGGCGGGTTTCTCCCCGGAGCCGTGGCCTGGGCACTAGGAAGGCCGGGCCTCCCCGACTCCCGGGAGGAGGGGCTAGCCCAGTTGCGCGCTGGCCCCCAAACCCTCTGGTGCCATCTGCCTGTCTCGGCACTTCTGACTCCACAGAGCCTTTCCTACATCTGGGCTGCCTGCCGTGGCAAAGTGCAGGCGTGGGGTGAGGCCATGGCTTTGTCTTTCCAGGAAAAAATGAGCCCCTGGCCGAAGCAGCAGGCCCAGGCAGAGCCTTGAGCTTGACGCCCAGTAGGTCTGTGGCCCTCAGGGCCAGAGCAATGCTTTCAAGGCAGGGAAGCAGCCTGCAAGCTGAGTGGGAGTGGGGGAGGGGAGGGAGACAGCTGAAGCCGAGTCCAGAAGGGCGGCGATGGAAGAGCTGCAGCTGGGTCAGAGCCTGGAGGGAGGGCGGGGCCTTCACTGAGGACCCCCCGCCCCCCGAGGCCAGCCCTAGGCCCCGGCGGTCGCGCATGCGCCCTTGGCCTGTGCGGTGTGTGGGGGCTTGAACCCAAGCCCGCAGGGCTCCCGGAGCGGCCAGAGAAAGAAGGGCCCATGGAGAGGTAGGCGAGGTGGGCAGGGGGCGCCACCTTACTCTCCTCAGCTCCCTGAGGGAGAGAGAGAGAGACAGAGACAGAGAGAGAGATCCCTGACCTCTGAGTCTCTGCCTCCACCGCTGGCTGGTGCCAACTCACGCGCCATCCCACTTCCAGCCATCACCCCCACGCCTGCCCCGGGGCCAGCCCCACCACAGAGAGGCCGGTTGGTTCCTGCTCACCTCTGTGCCGTCCCTTCCCGACCTGACCCCAGTGCAGGGGATAAGCTTCAGACAAGTCTTTCCATGTCCCTCTGCATGACAATAGACTTCCTCCCCTCTCCCATTCCACAGGCCCACCCACCCGGGACATCCACCTTTGTCATTAGCTCAGGAGAGGATGCAAGATGAGAATCTCTGCTATTGTGTGGGGAGACTCAGTTTCCCGGGTTTCCCCCATGGACACATGTTCTTCAGCTGGGTCTGATTTTCTCCAGACAAGCTGTCTTGGGAAGGATTTGGCCAGCCCTAAGAACCTGAAGGGAAAGGGCGGAGGGGGGTTCTCTCTCTGCCCCCGACAGCCCCGAGCTGGGTCGGTCCCTCAGACCTGGCCAGGGGCAGCCCATCCCCCGGCGCCCTTCCCCGGGGCATCCAAGGGCAGGCCCGGCGCCAGCCCCACCCCGCTCGCCACTGCCCGACCATCGTCCTCCCTCGGGGGGCCTGGGCAGGACAGGGACCCGGCTGTGGGAGGCCTCCAGATCTCAGGCCTGGCACACCGTTTACCAGGCTGCTTCCTCCTCTGACGGGGGCCCAGCACACGCCCCAGGAGACTTGGCAGCCGCCCCCAGGGCTCTATCCTCTGGAACTCGTCCCCTTGGAAGGGGCCTGGCCCAGGTGCCAGGTTCGGCTGGTCGGCCAGCCTCCTTTGGAGAAAGCAGGCAAGCCGAGACAGGCTTGCATTGGCCCTGGCGTGACACCTGCCACCTCAGGCAGAGGGCCTCCCGCGTGCCCTCCATGGCGGGTTTCTCCCCGGAGCCGTGGCCTGGGCACTAGGAAGGCCGGGCCTCCCCGACTCCCGGGAGGAGGGGCTAGCCCAGTTGCGCCCTGGCCCCCAAACCCTCTGGTGCCATCTGCCTGTCTCGGCACTTCTGACTCCACAGAGCCTTTCCTACATCTGGGCTGCCTGCCGTGGCAAAGTGCAGGCGTGGGGTGAGGCCATGGCTTTGTCTTTCCAGGAAAAAATGAGCCCCTGGCCGAAGCAGCAGGCCCAGGCAGAGCCTTGAGCTTGACGCCCAGTATGTCTGTGGCCCTCAGGGCCAGAGCAATGCTGTCAAGGCAGGGAAGCGGCCTGCAAGCTGAGTGGGAGTGGGGGAGGGGAGGGAGACAGCTGAAGCCGAGTCCAGAAGGGCGGCGATGGAAGAGCTGCAGCTGGGTCAGAGCCTGGAGGGAGGGCGGGGCCTTCACTGAGGACCCCCCCGCCCCCCGAGGCCAGCCCTAGGCCCCGGCGGTCGCGCATGCGCCCTTGGCCTGTGCGGTGTGTGGGGGCTTGAACCCAAGCCCGCAGGGCTCCCGGAGCGGCCAGAGAAAGAAGGGCCCATGGAGAGGTAGGCGAGGTGGGCAGGGGGCGCCACCTTACTCTCCTCAGCTCCCTGAGGGAGAGAGAGAGAGACAGAGACAGAGAGAGAGATCCCTGACCTCTGAGTCTCTGCCTCCACCGCTGGCTGGTGCCAACTCACGCGCCATCCCACTTCCAGCCATCACCCCCACGCCTGCCCCGGGGCCAGCCCCACCACAGAGAGGCCGGTTGGTTCCTGCTCACCTCTGTGCCGTCCCTTCCCGACCTGACCCCAGTGCAGGGGATAAGCTTCAGACAAGTCTTTCCATGTCCCTCTGCATGACAATAGACTTCCTCCCCTCTCCCATTCCACAGGCCCACCCACCCGGGACATCCACCTTTGTCATTAGCTCAGGAGAGGATGCAAGATGAGAATCTCTGCTATTGTGTGGGGAGACTCAGTTTCCCGGGTTTCCCCCATGGACACATGTTCTTCAGCTGGGTCTGATTTTCTCCAGACAAGCTGTCTTGGGAAGGATTTGGCCAGCCCTAAGAACCTGAAGGGAAAGGGCGGAGGGGGGTTCTCTCTCTGCCCCCGACAGCCCCGAGCTGGGTCGGTCCCTCAGACCTGGCCAGGGGCAGCCCATCCCCCGGCGCCCTTCCCCGGGGCATCCAAGGGCAGGCCCGGCGCCAGCCCCACCCCGCTCGCCACTGCCCGACCATCGTCCTCCCTCGGGGGGCCTGGGCAGGACAGGGACCCGGCTGTGGGAGGCCTCCAGATCTCAGGCCTGGCACACCGTTTACCAGGCTGCTTCCTCCTCTGACGGGGGCCCAGCACACGCCCCAGGAGACTTGGCAGCCGCCCCCAGGGCTCTATCCTCTGGAACTCGTCCCCTTGGAAGGGGCCTGGCCCAGGTGCCAGGTTCGGCTGGTCGGCCAGCCTCCTTTGGAGAAAGCAGGCAAGCCGAGCCAGGCTTGCAGTGGCCCTGGCGTGACACCTGCCACCTCAGGCAGAGGGCCTCCCGCGTGCCCTCCATGGCGGGTTTCTCCCCGGAGCCGTGGCCTGGGCACTAGGAAGGCCGGGCCTCCCCGACTCCCGGGAGGAGGGGCTAGCCCAGTTGCGCGCTGGCCCCCAAACCCTCTGGTGCCATCTGCCTGTCTCGGCACTTCTGACTCCACAGAGCCTTTCCTACATCTGGGCTGCCTGCCGTGGCAAAGTGCAGGCGTGGGGTGAGGCCATGGCTTTGTCTTTCCAGGAAAAAATGAGCCCCTGGCCGAAGCAGCAGGCCCAGGCAGAGCCTTGAGCTTGAAGCCCAGTAGGTCTGTGGCCCTCAGGGCCAGAGCAATGCTGTCAAGGCAGGGAAGCGGCCTGCAAGCTGAGTGGGAGTGGGGGAGGGGAGGGAGACAGCTGAAGCCGAGTCCAGAAGGGCGGCGATGGAAGAGCTGCAGCTGGGTCAGAGCCTGGAGGGAGGGCGGGGCCTTCACTGAGGACCCCCCCGCCCCCCGAGGCCAGCCCTAGGCCCCGGCGGTCGCGCATGCGCCCTTGGCCTGTGCGGTGTGTGGGGGCTTGAACCCAAGCCCGCAGGGCTCCCGGAGCGGCCAGAGAAAGAAGGGCCCATGGAGAGGTAGGCGAGGTGGGCAGGGGGCGCCACCTTACTCTCCTCAGCTCCCTGAGGGAGAGAGAGAGAGACAGAGACAGAGAGAGAGATCCCTGACCTCTGAGTCTCTGCCTCCACCGCTGGCTGGTGCCAACTCACGCGCCATCCCACTTCCAGCCATCACCCCCACGCCTGCCCCGGGGCCAGCCCCACCACAGAGAGGCCGGTTGGTTCCTGCTCACCTCTGTGCCGTCCCTTCCCGACCTGACCCCAGTGCAGGGGATAAGCTTCAGACAAGTCTTTCCATGTCCCTCTGCATGACAATAGACTTCCTCCCCTCTCCCATTCCACAGGCCCACCCACCCGGGACATCCACCTTTGTCATTAGCTCAGGAGAGGATGCAAGATGAGAATCTCTGCTATTGTGTGGGGAGACTCAGTTTCCCGGGTTTCCCCCATGGACACATGTTCTTCAGCTGGGTCTGATTTTCTCCAGACAAGCTGTCTTGGGAAGGATTTGGCCAGCCCTAAGAACCTGAAGGGAAAGGGCGGAGGGGGGTTCTCTCTCTGCCCCCGACAGCCCCGAGCTGGGTCGGTCCCTCAGACCTGGCCAGGGGCAGCCCATCCCCCGGCGCCCTTCCCCGGGGCATCCAAGGGCAGGCCCGGCGCCAGCCCCACCCCGCTCGCCACTGCCCGACCATCGTCCTCCCTCGGGGGGCCTGGGCAGGACAGGGACCCGGGTGTGGGAGGCCTCCAGATCTCAGGCCTGGCACACCGTTTACCAGGCTGCTTCCTCCTCTGACGGGGGCCCAGCACACGCCCCAGGAGACTTGGCAGCCGCCCCCAGGGCTCTATCCTCTGGAACTCGTCCCCTTGGAAGGGGCCTGGCCCAGGTGCCAGGTTCGGCTGGTCGGCCAGCCTCCTTTGGAGAAAGCAGGCAAGCCGAGCCAGGCTTGCAGTGGCCCTGGCGTGACACCTGCCACCTCAGGCAGAGGGCCTCCCGCGTGCCCTCCATGGCGGGTTTCTCCCCGGAGCCGTGGCCTGGGCACTAGGAAGGCCGGGCCTCCCCGACTCCCGGGAGGAGGGGCTAGCCCAGTTGCGCCCTGGCCCCCAAACCCTCTGGTGCCATCTGCCTGTCTCGGCACTTCTGACTCCACAGAGCCTTTCCTACATCTGGGCTGCCTGCCGTGGCAAAGTGCAGGCGTGGGGTGAGGCCATGGCTTTGTCTTTCCAGGAAAAAATGAGCCCCTGGCCGAAGCAGCAGGCCCAGGCAGAGCCTTGAGCTTGACGCCCAGTATGTCTGTGGCCCTCAGGGCCAGAGCAATGCTGTCAAGGCAGGGAAGCGGCCTGCAAGCTGAGTGGGAGTGGGGGAGGGGAGGGAGACAGCTGAAGCCGAGTCCAGAAGGGCGGCGATGGAAGAGCTGCAGCTGGGTCAGA
Organism: Diceros bicornis minor; assembly: GCF_020826845.1. Lineage (NCBI taxonomy): Eukaryota > Metazoa > Chordata > Mammalia > Perissodactyla > Rhinocerotidae > Diceros > Diceros bicornis. The sequence goes on from NW_026691312.1 coordinate 150,022, forward strand.
GCCTGGAGGGAGGGCGGGGCCTTCACTGAGGACCCCCCCGCCCCCCGAGGCCAGCCCTAGGCCCCGGCGGTCGCGCATGCGCCCTTGGCCTGTGCGGTGTGTGGGGGCTTGAACCCAAGCCCGCAGGGCTCCCGGAGCGGCCAGAGAAAGAAGGGCCCATGGAGAGGTAGGCGAGGTGGGCAGGGGGCGCCACCTTACTCTCCTCAGCTCCCTGAGGGAGAGAGAGAGAGACAGAGACAGAGAGAGAGATCCCTGACCTCTGAGTCTCTGCCTCCACCGCTGGCTGGTGCCAACTCACGCGCCATCCCACTTCCAGCCATCACCCCCACGCCTGCCCCGGGGCCAGCCCCACCACAGAGAGGCCGGTTGGTTCCTGCTCACCTCTGTGCCGTCCCTTCCCGACCTGACCCCAGTGCAGGGGATAAGCTTCAGACAAGTCTTTCCATGTCCCTCTGCATGACAATAGACTTCCTCCCCTCTCCCATTCCACAGGCCCACCCACCCGGGACATCCACCTTTGTCATTAGCTCAGGAGAGGATGCAAGATGAGAATCTCTGCTATTGTGTGGGGAGACTCAGTTTCCCGGGTTTCCCCCATGGACACATGTTCTTCAGCTGGGTCTGATTTTCTCCAGACAAGCTGTCTTGGGAAGGATTTGGCCAGCCCTAAGAACCTGAAGGGAAAGGGCGGAGGGGGGTTCTCTCTCTGCCCCCGACAGCCCCGAGCTGGGTCGGTCCCTCAGACCTGGCCAGGGGCAGCCCATCCCCCGGCGCCCTTCCCCGGGGCATCCAAGGGCAGGCCCGGCGCCAGCCCCACCCCGCTCGCCACTGCCCGACCATCGTGCTCCCTCGGGGGGCCTGGGCAGGACAGGGACCCGGCTGTGGGAGGCCTCCAGATCTCAGGCCTGGCACACCGTTTACCAGGCTGCTTCCTCCTCTGACGGGGGCCCAGCACACGCCCCAGGAGACTTGGCAGCCGCCCCCAGGGCTCTATCCTCTGGAACTCGTCCCCTTGGAAGGGGCCTGGCCCAGGTGCCAGGTTCGGCTGGTCGGCCAGCCTCCTTTGGAGAAAGCAGGCAAGCCGAGCCAGGCTTGCAGTGGCCCTGGCGTGACACCTGCCACCTCAGGCAGAGGGCCTCCCGCGTGCCCTCCATGGCGGGTTTCTCCCCGGAGCCGTGGCCTGGGCACTAGGAAGGCCGGGCCTCCCCGACTCCCGGGAGGAGGGGCTAGCCCAGTTGCGCGCTGGCCCCCAAACCCTCTGGTGCCATCTGCCTGTCTCGGCACTTCTGACTCCACAGAGCCTTTCCTACATCTGGGCTGCCTGCCGTGGCAAAGTGCAGGCGTGGGGTGAGGCCATGGCTTTGTCTTTCCAGGAAAAAATGAGCCCCTGGCCGAAGCAGCAGGCCCAGGCAGAGCCTTGAGCTTGAAGCCCAGTAGGTCTGTGGCCCTCAGGGCCAGAGCAATGCTGTCAAGGCAGGGAAGCGGCCTGCAAGCTGAGTGGGAGTGGGGGAGGGGAGGGAGACAGCTGAAGCCGAGTCCAGAAGGGCGGCGATGGAAGAGCTGCAGCTGGGTCAGAGCCTGGAGGGAGGGCGGGGCCTTCACTGAGGACCCCCCCGCCCCCCGAGGCCAGCCCTAGGCCCCGGCGGTCGCGCATGCGCCCTTGGCCTGTGCGGTGTGTGGGGGCTTGAACCCAAGGCCGCAGGGCTCCCGGAGCGGCCAGAGAAAGAAGGGCCCATGGAGAGGTAGGCGAGGTGGGCAGGGGGCGCCACCTTACTCTCCTCAGCTCCCTGAGGGAGAGAGAGAGAGACAGAGACAGAGAGAGAGATCCCTGACCTCTGAGTCTCTGCCTCCACCGCTGGCTGGTGCCAACTCACGCGCCATCCCACTTCCAGCCATCACCCCCACGCCTGCCCCGGGGCCAGCCCCACCACAGAGAGGCCGGTTGGTTCCTGCTCACCTCTGTGCCGTCCCTTCCCGACCTGACCCCAGTGCAGGGGATAAGCTTCAGACAAGTCTTTCCATGTCCCTCTGCATGACAATAGACTTCCTCCCCTCTCCCATTCCACAGGCCCACCCACCCGGGACATCCACCTTTGTCATTAGCTCAGGAGAGGATGCAAGATGAGAATCTCTGCTATTGTGTGGGGAGACTCAGTTTCCCGGGTTTCCCCCATGGACACATGTTCTTCAGCTGGGTCTGATTTTCTCCAGACAAGCTGTCTTGGGAAGGATTTGGCCAGCCCTAAGAACCTGAAGGGAAAGGGCGGAGGGGGGTTCTCTCTCTGCCCCCGACAGCCCCGAGCTGGGTCGGTCCCTCAGACCTGGCCAGGGGCAGCCCATCCCCCGGCGCCCTTCCCCGGGGCATCCAAGGGCAGGCCCGGCGCCAGCCCCACCCCGCTCGCCACTGCCCGACCATCGTCCTCCCTCGGGGGGCCTGGGCAGGACAGGGACCCGGGTGTGGGAGGCCTCCAGATCTCAGGCCTGGCACACCGTTTACCAGGCTGCTTCCTCCTCTGACGGGGGCCCAGCACACGCCCCAGGAGACTTGGCAGCCGCCCCCAGGGCTCTATCCTCTGGAACTCGTCCCCTTGGAAGGGGCCTGGCCCAGGTGCCAGGTTCGGCTGGTCGGCCAGCCTCCTTTGGAGAAAGCAGGCAAGCCGAGCCAGGCTTGCAGTGGCCCTGGCGTGACACCTGCCACCTCAGGCAGAGGGCCTCCCGCGTGCCCTCCATGGCGGGTTTCTCCCCGGAGCCGTGGCCTGGGCACTAGGAAGGCCGGGCCTCCCCGATGCCCGGGAGGAGGGGCTAGCCCAGTTGCGCCCTGGCCCCCAAACCCTCTGGTGCCATCTGCCTGTCTCGGCACTTCTGACTCCACAGAGCCTTTCCTACATCTGGGCTGCCTGCCGTGGCAAAGTGCAGGCGTGGGGTGAGGCCATGGCTTTGTCTTTCCAGGAAAAAATGAGCCCCTGGCCGAAGCAGCAGGCCCAGGCAGAGCCTTGAGCTTGAAGCCCAGTAGGTCTGTGGCCCTCAGGGCCAGAGCAATGCTGTCAAGGCAGGGAAGCGGCCTGCAAGCTGAGTGGGAGTGGGGGAGGGGAGGGAGACAGCTGAAGCCGAGTCCAGAAGGGCGGCGATGGAAGAGCTGCAGCTGGGTCAGAGCCTGGAGGGAGGGCGGGGCCTTCACTGAGGACCCCCCCGCCCCCCGAGGCCAGCCCTAGGCCCCGGCGGTCGCGCATGCGCCCTTGGCCTGTGCGGTGTGTGGGGGCTTGAACCCAAGCCCGCAGGGCTCCCGGAGCGGCCAGAGAAAGAAGGGCCCATGGAGAGGTAGGCGAGGTGGGCAGGGGGCGCCACCTTACTCTCCTCAGCTCCCTGAGGGAGAGAGAGAGAGACAGAGACAGAGAGAGAGATCCCTGACCTCTGAGTCTCTGCCTCCACCGCTGGCTGGTGCCAACTCACGCGCCATCCCACTTCCAGCCATCACCCCCACGCCTGCCCCGGGGCCAGCCCCACCACAGAGAGGCCGGTTGGTTCCTGCTCACCTCTGTGCCGTCCCTTCCCGACCTGACCCCAGTGCAGGGGATAAGCTTCAGACAAGTCTTTCCATGTCCCTCTGCATGACAATAGACTTCCTCCCCTCTCCCATTCCACAGGCCCACCCACCCGGGACATCCACCTTTGTCATTAGCTCAGGAGAGGATGCAAGATGAGAATCTCTGCTATTGTGTGGGGAGACTCAGTTTCCCGGGTTTCCCCTTTGGGTCTTGGTGTTACAGCAAGTGCCTAGTCCGGCTGCTCCTAGGACCAAGACACATCTCCAAGTTGAAACAAATTATCTTTCTCTGTATTTTCGTAAAACAGCTGTATTGAGATATCGCTCACATGCCGTGTAAGCCACCCATTTAAAGTGTACAAATCAATGGCTTGTAGTAAAGTCACAGAGTTGGGCAACCATCACCACAACAGTGGAACATTTTCGTCACCTCAGAATGAAATCCTGGACCCATTAGCAGTCACTCCCCCTTCCCCCATCGCCACAGCCCTAGACAACCACTCCTCTACTTTTTCTCTCTCTCGATTTGTCTATTTTGGACCTCTTATATACACAGAATAGTACAATGTGTGTTCTTTTGTGATAGCTCCTTTAATATGTCATGTTTTCAAGGTTCATCCTTGATTGTAGTGTATCGGTAATTCTTTCTGTTTTGTGCCAAATGATTTTCCGTTGCATAGATATACTGTATTTTATTGATCCATTCATCGGTTGAGGGACATTGGAGTTGTCTCCACCTTTTGGCTATTATAATAATGATGCTATGAACATTCACGTACAAGCTTTCATGTTTTCATGTCTGTTGGGTACACACCTAGAGTGGAACTGCTGGGTCATGTGAAAACTCTCTAAATTTTGAAGAATTGCTAGACTATTTTCCATCTTTATTCCTGCCAATAATGTATGAGGATCCCAGTTTCTACCTATCCTTGACAAGACGTCTTAATATCTATATTTTTAATTTACAACCATCCTAGTGGATGGGAAATGATACTTATTGATTGTGGTTTTGATTGCATTTTCTTCCTGGATAATGGTGTTGAACGTTTTTCATGTCTTTATTGGCCATTTGTATATCTTCTTTGGAGAAATATCTGCTCAGCTCCTTTCCCCATTTTTAAATTGGGTTATTAGTTTCTTTATTATTGAGTTGTAAGCATTCACTCTATCTTCTATTTGCAAGTAGCTTGTTATATATATGGTGAGCTGGTATTGTGTCCCATTCAGCAGGCTGTCTTCTCACTTTCTTGATACTGCCTTTTGATACACACAAATTTTTAATTTTGATGAAGTCCAATTTGTTTATTTTTTATTCGTGTGTTTTTGATGTCCTATCTAAGATATCATCACCTAACTCAAGGTCAAAAGTTATATTCCTAGGGCCGGCCCAGTGGCGCAAGCGGTTAAGTGCCCGTGCTCTGCTGCGGCAGCCCAGGGTTCGCTGGTTCGGATCCCGGGCGGGCACCGACGCACCGCTTGTTAAGCCATGCTGTGGCGGCGTCCCACATAAAGTAGAGGAAGATAATGGATGTTAGCCCAGGGCCAGTCTTCTTTAGCAAAAAAGAGGAGGATTGGCATTGGGTGTTAGCTCAGGGCTGGTCCTCCTCACAAAAAAAAATAAATAAAATAAAAGTTTTATTCCTGTTATGAGAGGTTCGGGGATTCGATCGGAGATGTGAAAGACACTTTCCACTCCAAACAAATGGACTGAAGGTATATTTTATTATATAGAGGATAGTAAAGGTGACAGTCTGCAAACAGATCAAATAGGTCAAATATTAAGAGGGAAAAAACATCAGCTCGATTGGAAAGGGAAAACACCCACATCGGCTGAAGAGAAATGACACAAATCAACCGGAAAGAGAAACACCAGGTTGACCGAAAAGAGAACACATCAAATCAATTACTTCATATCAAATCAGTTACTCACAACATCCACGCCCCACTGCCGGGAGAGCCCTGTCAATCGACGCGGCTGGGCAAGGATCACACGTCCTGGGCAAGGTGTCCCTTCCACAGGTGGAACTCTCACCAGGTCTCAGCTTCCAGCAGTTTATATAAGCAGTTACAGAGTTTACAGAGCAAGCATCTAGTGTTCCCATGCCCAAAACAGTTATCAGTGGCATACGTGCACTGAGCCCCTTGGCTAAAGTCCCAGCCCAGTGGTTGTGTACGTGCATTGTTTTCTTTGGTTATCATCTTAGCCCGGCACAGATGGCCAGTCCATCCCGTGCTACCACGCTCCAAGAGCCTTGAACTGTTACAACTTGCAACTCCCTCCATGGGAGAAAGGCCAGTTCCCGGGAAAAGGCCAGTTCCCACCACACAGAAAGCAGCTTTGTATTTCTTTGTGTGCTGGTGGCTATAGGTCAATGGAGCGGCCAAACATGGCTGTACTCATGTCAAGACAATTCCCATGTGTTTTCTTGTAAGAGTTGTATAGTTTTGTCTCATATTTAGCTGTTGGATCTATTTTGAGTTCATTTTTGTAAGTACTGTAAGCAAGGAGTCCAACTTCTTTGCGTGTGAAAATCCAGTTGTTTCAATACCATTTGTGGACAACACTGTTCTTTCCCCATTGAATTGTCTTTTCACTCATCAAAAATCAATTGACTGTAAATATGTAGGTTGATTTCTGGACTCTCAATTCTATTCCGTTGGTCTGTATGTCTATTTTTTATGACAGCACCACGCTGTATTCATTATGGTAGCTTTGTAATAATTTTTGAAATTGGGAAGTGTGAATACTCCATCTTTGAACTTCTTTCTCAAGATTGTTGTGGCTCTTGTGGCTCCCTTGCATTTCCACATGAATTTTAGCCTTGGCTTGTCAGTTTCTGCAAAAACAGGCAGCTGGGAGTTTGCTTGGAATTCCACTGAATCTCTAGTTCTATTTGTGGAGTATTGCCACCTTAATAGTATCAAGTCTTCGCATACATGAAGATGAAATGTCTTTCCATTTATTTTGGTCTTCATTAATTGCTTCCAATAATGTTTTGTATCTTTCATTGTACAACTCTTGTACTTCTTATGATAAATTTATTTCTAATTATTTCATTGTTTTGGATGCTATTGTAAATTAACATATTTTCTTACTTATATTGTCAGATTTTCCTTTGCTAGTATATAGAAATAAAATTGATATTTTAAAACTTGACATATGATATTATATTAGTTTCAGGCATATAAAATAATGATTCTATATATGTATATATTACCAAAGATCAACACAATAAGTCTGGTTAACATCCATCACCTCACATAGTTACAGATTTTTTTCTTGTTATCAGAACTTTTAAAATCTGCTCTCTTAGCATCTCTCAGATGTACAATACAATATTGCTAACTATAGTCACCATGTTTTTTGTTATATTTCCAGGACTCATTTATTTTCTAAGTGGAAGTTTATACCTTTTGACCCCTTCATTCATTTGCCCAACCCCCACCCCCTGCCTCTGGCGACCACCAAGCTGTTCCCTGTATCTGTTAGCTCAGTTTTTGTTTTTTTTTTTAATTTTAGATTCGCCATTTAAGTGAGATCATATGGTATTTGTCTTTCTCTCTCTGACTTATTTCACTTAGCATAATGCCCGTCTATGTTGTTGCAAGTGGCAGGATTTCTTTCCTTTTTATGGCTGAATAAGATTCTGTTATATATATATACTTACACCACATCTTCTTTACCCGTTCATCCATCAAAGGACACTAGGTTGCTTACCGTGTCTTCACTATTGTAAATAAATGCTGCAATGAACAGTGGGGTGCAGATATCTTTTTGTGTTAATGTTTTTATTTCCTTTGGATAAATATTCATAAGTGGAATTGCTGGATCATATGGTAGTTCTATTTTTAATTTTTTGAGGAATCTGCATATTCTTTCTCATAGTGGCTGCACCAATTTATATTCCTATACAATGGATTTTTTAAATTAATCTTGTATCCGGCAGCTTTGTTAATCTCATTTCTTAGTTCCAATAGTTTTTCCATGTATTCTCTGTGATTTCCTCTATATGTGGTCACATCATTTGAGAATTGAGATAGTTTTACTTCATCCCCTCCAATCTAGATACCTTTTACATCATTTTCTTGCCTAATTGACCTGGCTAAAACCTCCAGTAAAATGTAGCATAGAATTGGCAAGAGTGGCCAATGCTCATCTTGTTCTTGACCTCAGGGGTGGCATTTCCAGTCTTTCCCCACTGACTATGACGTCGGTGAGCTGTGGACTGTTCACAGATGCCCTGGACGAGGCTCAAGATATTCCCATCTGTTTCTAGTTTCTTGAGTGTTTCTATCACGAAAGGGTGTTGGATTTTGTCATATGGTTTTTCTGCACCTAGTGGATATTAGCTTTTGCAGCAGCTTTTAAACCATGAAATCGTCTTCCCTCCCCTCTTCCTCCATCTTTCTCCCTCACACAAACACACAGAACCTCTCTGGAGGCAAACCAGAACCCACATATTAAATACTTGCTGAAAGCCAGTCGAATGACTAGTCTAGACCTCTTGATCCCATCATCCCTGCCCTGGCTGCTGTGTAACTGGGAGGTGGGCCCACTCCAAACAGGTGACGACAGAAATTCACATACTCATGATAATTCCGAGGGTGGTGGCTCCCTCTGGATTGCATTCTCCGTCGTGTTCTCTTCTCTTTACTGACTGTAGAGTGAAAATATTTAGCATGAAGGGAGAGGATTGTGCAGGAAAGAGCATATATCAATTGTGTGTGCTGAAAGGTAACAATAAATAGGCAAAAAACTTGACTTCTTCAAGAAATGTGTTAAAGGAAATATGACATATTCTCTACAGACCTTCCTGGCGTGGAAGCCCACATTCTGAAAATACGGTGTCTGGTTAATTTTCTGAGGCCTCGTGTATCACTTTTCTCTTGCAGGAGTCTGGGTGCTGACCCTGTTGTCGGCCGGCCTCACGAGGGTGAACTTTCTGTTCCATATTTTGCCCGGTTTCAGGTAAGAGGCCTTTGGGGTCATTTGCATGTCTTCAGCAGGAAAGCGTCAGCCACGCTTTCTCAGAATTATCAGGAAGTGCCGGCAGAGCCCGACATGCAGTACGAGGTCTGGATTGGACAGACACTTCGTCTGCAAACTTCCTATGGCACTGAGTTTCTGAAGCCCTTAAAGAACAGTGATTCTAAAGTGGAAAAAGGAAGGACAAAGGCATTTCAGCATTGTGTTTGTCAGAGTTCTCCAGAAAATAACCAACAGGATACATATGCATGTGCACACATACACACACACACACACACACACACACACACAGATGTGTGTATATGTATGTGTAGAGAGAGAGAGAGAGACTGATTTTAATATATTGGCTCATGTGCTCATGAGGGCTGGCAAGTCCAAAATCTGTAGACCAGGCTTGCAGACTAGAAAGTCAGGCAGATGTCTAGATGCTGGAGTCTCGAGGCAGATTTTCTTCTTTGGGAAACCTCAGTGTTTGCTCTGAAGGCCCTCAGCTGATGAGGCCCACCCAAATTATTGACAGTAATCTCTTTTACTTGAAGTCAACTAATTGTACGTGTTAACCACATCTACAGAATACCTTCACAGCAAGACGCGATTAAATATCCAGTTTGATTAAACAGCTGCATACTATGGCCTGGTCGGGTTGACACACAAGACTAACCATCAGAGCCCACGCTCCCTCAACTTGGCGCCCACTCACATCTCCTTTAGCCGCATTTAATCTCCAAATAAGGACAGGAAGAAAGTCATTCTTCCCTCTAACATGGTACCCCTCTCCTGTGGACAACTCAAAACACAAATACTCTCCCCAAGGAGGACGCAAATTTCTTGGGTGATGTGCACTCCTTTCCTTGATATCCTATGACTTAAATACTATCATGTGAAGTTAACTGTTATTGATACATCTAGTTACATATGATGTTCTGTGATAAGAAGATAAGGAACAGAAGAAAAAAATTTATTTGATACATGCACACTGTCTACAGTCTGGGAAGGCTTCCTGGAAGGCTTCTTGGATCCTTGGGCTGGGGCTTCTCTGGAGGGCAGCGGGGTGTTTTCTGTTTTTGGAAAGGCACGTGGAAAGGCAGTCATGTTGCTGAACATTTGTCCTCTTGAAGCACCAGTGCCCGCTCTAAAACAAGCTTCAGAGCTAGTGCCAGCTCCACCACCAGCTCCACAGCTAGCACCGCCTTCAGTGTCAGACATCACACCAGCTCTAGTACCAAATCTGAAGTTCGAGCCATTTCTTGCCCATGCCCAAGAGCTAGATGTAGTACCAGCCACAGAGCTAGTGCCAACTCCAGAAAATGGTCAAAAGCTGGGGCCTGGTCCAACACCAGCTCCAGCAGCAGCTCAAGAGCTTGAGTGTTCTCTGGAGCCAGCTCTAGCCAGGCTCCTGACTCAGAGCCATTTTCAGGACCAGCTTCAGCACCCAAGCCACTGCACGAACCAGTTCTATTACCAGCTCCAGAACTAGAGCCAGTGATAGGTCTATAGCCAGAGCTAGCCCCAACACCAGCTCTACCAACAGCTCTAGCACCAGAGTTGGGGCCAGCTCCATAGCTAGAGCTAACCCCAGCTCCCACAGTTGCACAAACTCCTGAGATAGAGCAAGCTCCACCTTCAGCTCCAGTGCTAGTTGCAGGGTCAGGGCCGGGGTTCTCTCATGAGCTAGAGCTGGCTTGAACACTAGCTGTAGCATCAACGCTGGAGATAGAGGCAGCTCTATCACCAACTCCTGTGCCAGTCCCAGTGATGGTTCTAGTGCTTACTTTAGAGTGAGAACCAGGTTGAAGCTAGTTTACAGCCAGTGCCAGGTTCCAAGGAAGAGCCAGCTCCAGCATCAGCTCTAACACTGGCTCCAGAGTTAGAGCCATTTCTGGCACCAGCTCGAGAGCTAGAGTCAGCACCAAGTTCAGAGGCAGAGCCTGCTCCAGCAACAGATCTAGTACCAGCTGCAGAGCTAGATCCCCCACAAGTGCTGGAGCAAGAGCTGGCTTGGGTACCAGTAGCAGACTTAGAGCCAATGCCAGCTCAGGAGAAAGAACCAGCTCTGGCAACAGCTCTAGCACCAACATCAGAGCTAGATCATGCTGTGCTACCAGCTCTACCACCGATTTCAGAGATGGAGGCAGCTCTATCACCAACCCCCCAGGCAGAGCCTGTGCTGCTCTAGTACCAGAATCTGCCCCAACACCAATTCCAGAGGTGGAGCCGGTGCCAGAGCTACAAACCAATCCACCACCAGTTTTAGCACCAGCTACAGAGCTAGAGCTAAGACTGGTTATACAACTAGAGACACAAGAACCAGGTCTAGAATGAGAACCACAGTTAGAGCCACTTACAGCAATAACTCTACACCAGCTCCAGTGCAAGAGTTGGAGCCAGCTCAAGAGCTTTATCAAACTGCAGAAGCAGGTCTAGATTATCTCTGGAGGTAGTTCCAGCTCCAGTGCCTTCCCCAGAGCTAGAGATACTGGCGGCTATAGAGATAGCGCAACTCTAACACAGGCTCTCGCATGAGCTGCTGAGATTGAACCAGCTCCACCTTCAGCTCCAGTTCTAGAACCAGAGCCATGTTTTGAGCTAAAGCAAGCTCCAGCACCAGCTCTAGCACCAGCGAGAGGACTAGCCCATGACATCACCATGATGGGTGGGGCCAGGTGTTGGGCTGAGGGGTGGGACATTTTCTGCCAGGCAGCTCACTCCCAAGTACCTTGATCACATCCACTGCCAGCTCCTCGTCCTCCCTCACTCCATGAGGTCCCAGCCCCGGGGTCTCTGTGGCCCTGCTTTCCCAAAGAAGGCTCGAAGCTGACAAAGAGCCCTCTGGTGTTGGAAACTGGGGCCAATTCATTAAAAACAGTATACATTTTGACCCAGAAACTCCACGTCATGGATTCTGTCCTAAACAGAGATTTGTGGTTGCAGGTGTTCCCTTCAGCATGATTCAGAGAGTGAAAAACTGGAAATGGCTCCTGGTCCAAGCAGGGGGTCTTCATAAATTCTGATGCCAGGACAGAGAAAATACCAAGTGGAAGAGGATTACCTGGCGGTGGCCATGCCTGGACAAATCATGCTCTAGAAGAGCACACACCCTGGAATGCTCCGTTCCTGACACCCACAAGTGCACACACACATATGCACGCATGTGCACACACGTGCACACACTGTACAGACTTTCTGTGGGATGAAGTCGTGGGATCAGCACCGCCAGCACAGGCGTGCCCCTGGGGGCTGCGATGGGTCCTGCAGGCTGGTCTCCAGAGAGGAGTGTCCTTTCACACTTGTCTCTAGGAGTCTGCTGGGGCCTCTGCTTCCTCACATTGTCACCAGGGCTGGTTGTCACCACACTGGAACCCTGCCCATCTGATGGGGCCCAGTGCCCTCTCCACAGTGTCTCCATGTGCACGTGTCCCCCTTGTGGAGCTCGAGCGTCTCTGACACATGCTGCCCCTGTGTATCACCTCTCATTGGCGTTGAGTGTGTTTGCTCTTTATCTCTTACTAAAATACTGAATTTCAAGCATTTTTTGGAAGCGAGGGATGTGTAGCCTTTCCCTGGCCTTGGGTTATGAGGAATGGTTTCCGGTTTGTGGTTTGTCTTTCCAGCATTCTACCCTTGTCTTGTTTTTGTTTTGGCCACAGGCGTTTCATGCCTGGCTTCTGGCTCTGGTGTCCCACTTAGAACAGCAGTCTGTACCCCAAGATTATGCACATATTTACCGAAAGGGCTTTATTTGATACATCAAATCTAGAATCCACCTGGGATTTTCCTATCAAATTAGAGAAATTCTATTTCAAATAAAAACAGAAAAGGAAAACCTATAAGGCCCTGTGAAAATAAGAAGGCAGACACAAATGGCCAGTTATGGCATGATTTCACTTATAGGAAACATCCAGAATAAATTTAACAAAAAACAGTGACAGAAAACAGATTAGGGCTGGCCAGGGCCTGAGGGATAAATGGGGAGTGAGTGCTTTTAGAACAGGGTTTCCTTTTGGAGTGTGAAACTGTCTGAGCCCAGATAGCGGTGATGGATGCACAGCATTGTGAATGTACTTAATGCTCATAAAGTGTACAATTTAAAATGAGAAAACATAAATTTTAAAAAATCGAAACATTTAATTTAAATAATTATTAAGAACTAAACAATAAAGAAAAATCAAATAGAGCAACTAAGAAGGAAACAAACACATTAATGAGAGTAGGGAAGGAAATTTCTGGTGAGGGAGCAGTTTGAATGGGTGGTACAGGAGCTGCTGATGAGAGACATTGCAGAGCCAGCTCTCCCAGGCCAGATGGTTTGGCTTCAGGTGCCTCTTGGTCTCCTGCAGGACCCTCTTCAGGGAATGTGTCTCCCTGCTTGCATGGTGGGGCCTCAGTTGTCTCCTGGTCTCCTGCCGGAGCCCGTGCAGGGGATGGGTCTCCCTGCACGGTGGCTGGGGCCTCAGCTACCTCCTGGTCTCCTGCTGGAGCCTGTGCAGGGGATGGGTCTCCCTGCACGGAGGCTGGGGCCCCAGCTGCCTCTTGGTTTCCTGCAGGAGTTGGTGGTAATGATATTTGTCCGGGATGGATGATGGGTACTGAGGTAGCTCTGAGGCTTGTCCAACAGTCAGTGCAGACGTTCTCCCCACAGCTGCTGATGCAGTCTTGTGTCACAGCTGCTCATCCCTGGGGGTGAGGGATTGGATGTCCCCTTCTACCAGCTCCTCGCTGATCTCCTGCATGGAGCTCTGCAACGGCAGTGACCGGTAGCCGACCCAGAGGCATCTGAGCCCTGCCAGCTGCCCAGCTGTCCTTGTGCTGCTTCTGTCCTCGGGATCTAATTCTCCCAGATCAGGCACATACCTGTGTCTCCACAGAATTCCACCCCGGATGAAAGACATACACCTCAGGCAGAAGGGTGCCACTCTAGCACTCCACATCCCACCCAGCCGACCTTGACCTGGGCTGTGAACATGACCCACCAGGGTCATGTTAGAAGCCCACCAGGCTTCTAACACCTCAGCGACCTGCTCCTGCTCACGGTGGTCCACCCTCATGAAACCGCCCTTCCACACACACACATGGGGAGGGGATGTAGGGCTGCCCAGATGGGACCACAGTGCTGGTCTGGTCTGGATTGGCCTGCCCTAGGACTCCCTGTGTTACCTTTCTGTCCCTCCGGTTAAATGGCCACAATTGTCGGCCATGAGAAAGGAAGCAGCATCTGCATTGCGGGTGGTCTTTGGGAGCTTTCCTGGGGCTCTGGTCCCTGACCATCGAGAAGAAGCAACTAAACACGTTGCTCCCACTAGACAAGTGCTAGACAAGTGAGCTGGCTTGGGGGCTGTCTCTAGGATGTGGGTGCCTAGTTACCAGGGTTCCAAGTACTCTTGGGCTCCATGAGGGTACTTCCTGGGGTCAACTTACCTAAGCTCCCTCCTCACACAAGACCTCCCTAAGGGCCCCCGGGGCTGCTGACTGCTCACTCTCCATCTCCACACCACGTCCAGACACAGTCACACCAACACAGTCCACCCCACAGCCTCTGGGGAGGTCTGAACGCAAGCAGGG